>NC_057803.1:726963751-727225965 GCF_018294505.1 Triticum aestivum | reverse complement strand
GCCCAACCTGCGCTGCGCCAAACCCAACCCCTCCTAGCCGTGCGATGAGTTCCTCCTCCTCCACCCTCTCCAACCCCTTTGACGGTCCCGATGTCATCCTCATTCATGATCTGAACATCCACGAGCATGTTCTGGTGGTGCTTGATCAATCCACCGCATCCTACTCCTCTTTGAAGCGGTCTTTCTCCTTGGTGTTTCACGAGTACCTGCTCCACGACCACATTGTTGGCACCCATGGGGGCTTAGCACCACCTCTGCAGCGTCCAGCGCCGGCCTTTCCCCAGGCGCCGGTCGACCCCTTCCCGTCACCCCCGTGATAACCCACAAGTATAGGGGATCATTTGTAGCCTTCTTCAATAAATAAGAGTGTCGAACCCACCGAGGAGCTAAAGGTAGAACAAATATTCCCTCAAGTTCTATCGACCAGCGATACAACTCTGTGCACACTTATGAAACTATTTTGCAAGAATAAAACTACGTGTACTTTGCGAGAATAAAACTATGAATAAATTGGAAGGTAATAAAAGTGGACATTCTTGGTCAACAAGAAAGTCATTTGTCCCTAGGCAATCAGTAACAAGTACCGGTAATCATTCTTGCAATTTTATATGAGGGAGATGCATGAGCTAACATACTTTCTCTAGTTGGATCATATGCACCTATGATTGGACCCCTAGGAAGCATCCACAACTACAACATATCATTAAGGTCATGAAACCCAACCATAACATTGAGTATCAAGTCATCTTTACTCACATACGACAAAACCCACTTATTTGCGTTTAGGCTGCTGTCACCCCCGCACCACCGATGATAAGAAAACCATGAACATATTACAACACCCTAAAGTGGGGGCCCCTCCGTTTGCGCGAAACGGAGGGAACTGTAGGATAACACCATAAATAAAGTATACAATCATACCAACCAATATCATGATTAACCCGTAGGACAAAACAGATCTACTCAAACATCATAGGATGGCCAAATATCGTTGGGAAATAATATATGGAGTTGAGCACTGTGTTTAACTAGACATTATAGTGGGGCGAAGGCGTGTTACACCGCTTCATAGAGAGGGAGAAAGTTTGTGTTGACAGTAGCAAGGTTGTCGATGTAGATCGCCGTCACGATCCTAGCCCCGACAGTACTCCGGCGCCACCAGGAGAGAGGGGGAGAGAGCCCCCTCCTTCTTCTTCGTCGGCCTCCCCCTAGATGGGAGGAGAGTTCCCCCGATGGTCCATGGCCTCCATGGCGGCGGAGGGGCGGGAGCCCCTCTGAGATTGGATCTCCCTCTCTGTTCTCTTCTGTTTCGCGTTTATCAGATCTGGCGGAAAACTATTTCTTATATTCCGGGAGATCCGTAACTCCGATTGCGCTGAAATTTCAACATGTTTTTTTCTGGATATAAGCTTCCTTGCACCCAAAGTAGAGCTCCAACTGACATATGAGGTGGGAATACGACACCTGGGTGCGCCTGGCCCCCAGGCGCACCCTAGTGAGTTGTGGTCACTGTGGGTCCCCTCTTCTGATGATCCCAACTCCAAGAAATCACAAATATTCCAAAATAATTCTCCGTAAAACTTTATTGCATTTGGACTTCGTTTGATATGGATTTTATGCGAAACAAAAAACATGCAACAAACAAAAGCTGACACTTGGCACTGGATCAATATGTTAGTCCAAATAAATCATAGAAAATTTTGCCAAAAATGTATAAAAGTTTTATAATATTGGCATGAAACAATCAAAAATTATAGATACGACGTAGATGTATGAGCATCCCCAAGCTTAATTCCTGCTCAGCCTCGAGCAGGTAAATGATAAAAAAGATAATTTTTGATGTGGAATGATACCTAGCATAAACTTGATTATATATCTAATCGTGGCATGAATATTAAGACATAAGTTATCCAAAGCAATAGTCTATAATTTGACATAAAGACATTCATACTCAGGCATCCCAACAAAAATCGTGTCTTTCAAAATATCAATGCTAAAGAAAGTTATCCATACAAAATCATATAATCTTTTCATGCTCTGTCTTCTTAACACAAAGAATTTATCATGCACAACCCCGATGACAAGCCGAACAACTAGTTCATAATTTCTAACGCGCTTCAGCTTTTTCAACTCCCATGCAGTGAGTGCAAGCCATGGATATAGCTCTACAGATGGAATAGAGTATGATGATAGGGGTAAATATAGAGAAGACAAAAAGTAAGAAAGTCTCACATCGACGCAGCTAACCAACAGGCTATGTAGATGCCCATCAATTGATATCAACATGAGGAGTAGGGATTGGCATGCAACTGATGCACTAAGAGCTATAAGTGTATGAAAGCTCAATATGAAAACTAAGTGGGTGTGCATCCAACTTGCTTGCTCATGAAGACGTCGGGCATTTGAGGAAGCCCATCATTAGAATATACAAGCCAAGTTCTATAATGAAAAATTCCCACTAGTATAAGATAGTAACAATGCCCCTTCTCTCTTTTTTTTCTTTCTTTTTTCCTTTTCTTTTTTTTCTTTTTTTTCTCTCATTGTCCGGAGTCTCATCGCAACTTGTGGGGGAATCATAGTTTCCATCAGCCTTTCCTCGCTTGGACATGCTCTAATAATGAAGAATGATGATCATCACATTTCTATTTACTTATAACTCAAAAGAAATAAAAATTACAAGTCGATACCTAGAACAAAATATGACTCTATATGAATGCCTCTGGCAGTGTACCAGGATGTTCAATGATCTAGACTAACAACGATATAAGAAAACGGACAATTCATGGAAATATCATGCTAGCTATCTTACGATCATTCAAAGCAATATGAAAATGAATACTCAAGTCATCAAAATGGAGGCGGTGGAAGTTCACTACTAGGGAAAACCTTATACGCAGAAATTTAGCAACAGCGCGGGTCAAAAAAGGGAGCTAGTGCTAGATAGCAGTAGCGATTGAGAAAAAACCGCGCTAAAGATACAATCTTAGCAGTAGTGCGTGTAGCGGCAAAATCTCTACTACTAATATTCCCGTTGGTAGAATGATAGGCTACGCATAGTAGTAGCGGGCTTGGAAGAAGCGCGCTACCGCTAGGGCATAAGTAGTAGCGCGTTTCCTACGAAGAGCGCTACTACTAATGGAAATAAAATAAGATGAAAAACAAATAGAAAAGTAAATGAAAATGAAAGAAATATAAAAAGGAGAAAGGAAAAAATAAAATGTAAAGAAAAATAAATGAAAAAGCGAAAAAACGGAGGAAGGCATAGCAGTAGCGTGTGTTTGTAAGAGGCGTTACAGCTAACATAGCTGCAGCGCGTGTCCTAGACCCCTGCTATAGAAACAGAAAAGGAAATGATAAAATGGAAGAAAATTACATAGCTATAGCAGCAGCGCGTTTTGTAAAAACCGCTATAGCTATCTTAGCTATAGCGCGTTTTACGAAACGCGCTACTGCTAAGTTTGACTTAACCAAAAAACCGTTTCCCCCTGGCCACCACTTCTCCCCCAAATCCCTCGACCCACCCCGCCACCGTCTCCCCGATCCGTCATCGCCCCACTTCGCCGCCGTCTCCTGCCGACGTCGACGCCACCAGAGCCGTGCGCCGTCGACGTCACCGGAGCCGCCCCCAACGCCACGAAGCCGCGCGGCCTCATCAACGCCACCAGAGCCGCCGTCGACGCCACCGGATCCTCCCTCACCACAACTGCCTCCCTCGCCGTCACCGGAGACGCCCCTGCCTCCCTCGCCACCACTGCCTCCCTCGCCACCACCGGAGCCATCCTCTGTAAGCCCCCACCGCTCCAATCTCTCTCATGCATAGGTTAGCTAGTTTAATTAGCTTAATTATCTAGGTTAGGGCAAAAATTTAGTTAGGGCTTTGACAGAGAAGTAGTTAGGTTAACTAGTTTAATTAGGTTAATTATCTAGGTTAGTGCAAAAATTAGTTAGGCCTTTGACAGAGAACTAGTCAGGTTAACTAGTTTAATTAGGTTAATTATCTAGGTTAATTAGTGAAAAAAATTGTTTAGGGCTTTGACAGAGAACTAGCTGCGTTAACTAGTTTAATTAGGTTAATTATCTAGGTAAACTAGATTAACTAACTAGGTTAAATAGATAGGTTAATTAGGTTCGTTGGATTAACAAGCTAGGTTAAGTAGGTTAGCTAGGTTAGAGGGAAATTTTATTTTAGAGCATTAGGTCAGAAGGGTTAGAGAAATGGAGTTCCTTTGCAATTTAATTGGGTTCTGTCCTAGGCGGAGAAGTTTTAGAGATAATAATGTGTGTTTGTGTGGGAGAGAGGAATAGCTAGATCAACATAATTTGGGTTTTGTCCTAGGCAGAGAAGTGTTTAGTGAGGTCATTTTGCAAAGGTTTTTGATTTTTGACAAGACCACTATTTTTGAAGGAAAAGAATTTAGGCAAATTTTATTGTAAAGATGATCCCTTCCTAGACATTTATTGTTGATTATATCTTTTCATTGAAGTGGTCATGTTATATCTTTTCATTGAAGTGGTTCGATTGTGCCCTAGTGGCTTTGTTGTTGTAGGGGAACGCAGCAGAAAAAAAAATTCGACCTACGCACCAGCCCAGGACCACTATGGAGACTACATACATGGTTGGATCTGTTTCGTTACTGACTCGTAGCGCAGCGGGAAGTAGAGTCGATGACGAACGGCGGTGAAGATCCCCGCAGCTAGGATCTACAACCTCCCAACCGCGAGGATGTATACCCTCATATGCTCCTCAGACAGCCCTCCGGGAGACGGTCGAACAGCCCCCCCGGACAGTGTCGCGGACAGCCCTTCGGGAGGACCTTCGAAACTCGAATGGTCACTCGGACAGCCCTTCGGGAGGACCTTCGAAACTCGTACGGTCACACGGATAGCCCTTCGGGAGGCACTCACGAAATAAGACCGAAACTACGATCTCTCTACAGAGTTGCACACATACGGTGTCATCTATCCAGCAGGGCTTCGCCGTCCAGAACTAGTTCCTGCGGGAACCCAGACAGCCTTTCGGCTCTACGAAACTATTTCGCTGGGAGGGAGAGAAGAAGCCAGATCATTGCATGGCACTTGTATGACAGCAAAGGGATGAGCTTTGGGCTTCCCACTCCTCCTCTATTTATAGGAAAGCCAAGGGGTAGGGATGGCTCACAAAAACCCAAAATGCCCATGCAAATGTCACACATGAAGGGCATAATGGGGAGGGAAGTGGAGCTCCATGGAGCCCCACACATGTGGCCGGCCAACCCCCTTGGGGGTCCCCCATGAGGAGCATGCTTGGCCCCTAAGCCCTTCTAGAAGCCTTTTGGAAATATCCCAAAAGGTGACTCACCACAAAATATCCCAAAAAGCACTTTCACTATTCACGACGACATTTTCCAGCGTCCGTTCGAACTGAAAATATTTATGTGGGCTTAGAACATTTCCAGTACCCACCATAATAATTTTCAACCCGTTCTGAAACAATTCTGGTTTTAGTGATTTTTATCTACGAAACGCATCTAAAGTGGCTCCGGCAGCTCCGGAACATTTCCGGCTTTTATCTCAGAAAATTCCAAAAAGCTTCCAGAATGATTCTGGCACCCTTCAAGAATTATCAGGAATTTGCCGAAACCAAATTGACTTAATGGTATATGCTGAAACAACTTTTCGGTATCATCGAAACTCATCCGATGACCTCTCTCTGCGGTACGATTCCGCTGTCCGAAACTTTTCCGGTGTCCGAAACTTTTTCGGTGATTTTCTCTCAGACTCCCTGTCTAGTATTCAACAGATAGATAACCCTTAAGCGTGTGACCCTATAGGTTCAGTGAAGTATAGACATGACCCGGAACCCCTTCCGATCAATGATCAACATCGGAGCCGTGGACACCCATATTGACCCCTATACCCACACGAATGAATATTCGAGTGAACCTCCAGTTGCAGTGTGCTATTCCTGGTGCTTCGCGATATGTTACAAAGACCCTAGGTGAGATTTACTTGCATCCCCGTGGATCAACAATTTGTCCACTATGCTAGTTACCTCGTTACTGGTTTTGTTCTCTTTTCTCGTTTCCGTGTTCCGGCATCCCTGTGATCAAATCACACTGTGTCTGGCCAGACGATGATGGATACCATAACACCGAGAGGGCCCGAGAATATCTCTCCATGTTGGAGGAGCAAATCCCAATCTTGAGCTATCAAGTTACTTGACACACTTTTCCATGAACCCGTAAGCCGCCGTAATAGCCACCCATTTACGGATGACGTTTAACAAACCCCAAAGTTCATGAAGCAAGCATGAAGAAACTCGATACTCTCATGGTCTAAGGAATCATGCAAACGTTAACCATCTCTGTGTTATTTACCATTAACTTGTGACGAATGAATCTCATAGCATAACATCAAACCGGGTCGATTCAACACAAATGTTCTCTTAACATTGTGCCCTCAAAGTTGCTGGCATAGACATGCCCATGATCAGGAAAACGGAACCATCATGCAACACTTGAGCTAGTCTTAGAGGCCAAACTAGGAATACTTCTTACCGTTTATTATTCCACACGTGCATATGAGTCTTCCTTCGAGCCTCGTGGATATTGCAGACTCGAGAATCATTGCAGTTATAGCATGGAACATAAACATAATTATGAACTCAGAGATAAATAATATCATTTATTATTGCCTCTAGGGCATATCTCCTACAGACTCCCACTTGCACTAGAGTCAATAATCTAGTTAATGCTAATGCACCTTACACCTATGGCATGCCGGTGTAAAAAATGCTTCGCATGTGGTATAGCCTGATGTCCATCAGATCTGACAACTTCAGCTCCGTGTCTATCTCTGCATATCCTCGCGTTTTCACGCTTTCACAAAATTCATACTTTGTGCGGACTTGGCTTTGTATAAATGTGAATCATAGGTTGAACCTGGATTCCTCAGACTGAGTTATGGAGAAACTACCTGCAGTAGTGTCCCATTGACAAAAGCCATCTTGGAACCATACTAAGTTCATGAATGAACTATATGATTCAACATCTTGTTTGTCGCTTCTAAAGCGTCAACATACTTAGTCATTTGTTATAGAATTCGCCACAGTATCCTGTTGGGAACAATTTCCAACTACCGTGCCACCATATTGTGTATTACACAAAACCCTTAACTTAAATCGAAAATCGCATGGAGAAAAGATGAAGACTGTATCGATGTAACATTTTACAACGAACTCTTCATGATCTCCGCTTGCGAGAAAACATATCATCAGTACTTACTCTAGTACTCAATGACATCTTTCACTGTTGTCCCACGATCAGTACTTTGATCACTTTAGTATCCATACTCGCAACACCTTGGGAGTATCGGACATATCTGGTTGTTTTACATACCATGGAATACATGATTAATCCAAACACAAAAGTGTGTGGAATCTGCATCATGTATTTTGCTCATCAGTGTTTTGGGACACCGAGTCTTGCAAAAAACTCTTCCATGTGACTCCGGCAAGAATCACTCCTTGGCGGTTTTAAATGCTAAAAGGTTTTAGCACCTTGTCAATATGTATTCATTGCTTAGCCCTATTAGGTAAATCTATCTCCATAGATCATTATGCCTAATATTGAGGCTATTTAGCCTAAGCACTTCAATTTTCAAATGAAGTCCTAATTTGTGTCAAGAAATTTATTTCCAATTAACAATGTGTCAAGCACACAAGGTTTTTAGAAATAATATTACGCTCCCACTTACTTTCTTGAATTACAAGCATCTTCGTTACCCATTGATGAAGTCAAACCCCTTTGACCATTTCATCAAAGCACGAAGATTCCAACTCCATTTTGCTCTCTTCTGTCCATCGCTGGAACTCTGAAGTTTGCACCCTTACTAGCATCCTCTGGATAGACAAAATGCCTTGGACTGTAACACATGCAAGTCCTTGGTTTCATTTCCATCAGATGGAAATCCTATTGTCATCCATGTTTCATATCTCATGATTGAAATATGTATTAATTGCTAGTTCAACCCGAACCGACTTTAAGCATCGCTACGATGAAAACAACCTCATCGTAGTCAACTCTTGAACTTGTTATTTCAACAAGTCGAGCTTTATGGATAAAACATTTTTATCCGTATAGGTTTTAAGTTCCATAAATATTCGTTAGACTCTAAGTCTTCCGAAAGGTGTATCAAGGTTTTAATCTTGAATCACTTATATGGAAACTAACTCGGGTTGTATTGGCATTTAGCCAATTCCGGAGTCAGGGCCCATCAACGCTTCCTTGTGTATCGTAGGTATAATGTTGTCTAACAACAATATCTCGTTTGCGCACCTGAGAGGTTTGCACGAGCCTTGCCTACGTGGTTCAACTGCAAGTTCGACCGAAGTTCATACATTTTATTGTAGAGACTTCCGTATCAGTCGCAGTAGGAAACTCTGGAATTACTTCCAAGGTCTCTTTCCTTTGATCTGATGACGAAGATACTGTTTATCTCGTCGAGTTGCACTATTCTCCCACTCACCTTTTTGAAAGAACCATTCTCTTTAAAAGCATACCGTTTCGTGGCAAAACTATTTGCCTCGGTATAGTGAGGGAGGAATACCCAATGACTTTGGATAACCTACAAAGTAGCACTTGTCTGATTTGGAATAGGTTTGTAACCTTTTACACAAGCCCCATATTCCAAATGTTAAGAAAAGATATAACATGGTTGGGCGTACCATACCATGGCGTCATTTCAACAGACCCGATGGAGCTCTTTTCAGTGTAAAAGCCGCAGTCTCTAAAGCATCACTTTAAAAGGGATAATGGCAAATTTATTTATGTCATCTTTGATCTTACCATGTCATAAATGGTTTGATTACATCTTCACAGACTTTCCACTTGCAGTGGTATTCTGGGAAGTGCAAGTTATGAAACCCCTTTCACAACTCATCAGACATTCGCTAAACTTGTAACTCAAATATTCCTTTCTGCAATCAAATTGTAGAAACATAATTTTCTTGTTACAATAACTTCTACTTCATTTTTGAAAACCTTTCGAATGATTTCAAAAGATCCAGACTTACGTCTCATCAAGTAAATATCCATATATCTACTTGAGTCATTTCTGAAGATAGATAAATCCACTACTTGCAACATTTATCAGACTACACACATCAAATGTATGATCACCAATAAGTTTGTTGTTCATTCTTTATGGCCTGTGAACGGTATTTCAGTCACTTCACTTTCGGAGGAAAGTTGCAAGTGTCAGATGATTCAAAATCAAACGACTTCAAAATCCATCATAATGGAATTTTCCATGCGGGTTTCTCCAATGTGACCAAATGTAGTGCCACACTTGTGTGGTATTCTTTTAGTCTTGCGACATTTAGCGTCAGTGTTATGGATGTATCATATTACCATCAATATTCATAACATACATCCCATCTTGGATGGAAGCATGGCCCTTCATGTTATTCATAATACTTAACAACAATTGTTGTTTTTATGAACAACCTCTTTGCAAAAACATTGTGCAATGGGCTAGAGTGTATGAAACTCTAAAATGAATTATGAAAGTAAACCTAGAGGTAATGTATTATTATCAATATTCATAACATACATCTCATTCATAATGAAAGTATGGCCCTTGTGTTATTCATAACATCGAACATAAAAGTTCTCTTATGAACAACCTTCTTGCAAGATACCTTATGCAATGGGCTAGAGTTGTGAAAACTCTAAATGAATTATGAAAATAAATACAGACGGCAATACACCGATGGAAGGTATAGTAACATTTACTATGTTCCCTGTGTATACCTAAACCTCATTCCTGGCTAGTCTTTCAGGCCATAGTAGTTCTTACATCGAGTTGCAACAGAATGCAATCGAGTGGGTATCTTTGTGATTAACTCACAATACCCAAAACTCAATGATTAACAATTTAATCATAATTCCCAAGAACTATATCTTTGACCAGCCTTCTATACATCAAAAACTTGTATGCCATTCATACATGAGCTGGATATTCCAGTCTTCTTTCTTTTTGCCTTTATACTTCTAACAGTTTAACTTTTAGTATTTCTCCTACTCTCAGAAGAAGCACCCAACTTAAGAGTGGCGTTAGCCCCGGACTTCCTAAGCGTCAAAGTCTCAGTAACACCCTTCGGACACTTGCTTTTCTTTAAGTTGTTGTTTTATTCACCTTTCATCATATGACAGGCGTTCTTCTGGATCCCTTTCCCAACAGTCAAATGCATAGTAAACACTTTTACTAATACTTGCAAACAAACATTACTTTGGATATTTCATATCTTTCAGCCTTTGTTTGTATCTGAAAATTAATTTTCAGTTCCATGAATATCATATAACTATCCCAACTTTCGAAGTTTGGGTTTCATGGAAGCAAACATATTCCACTTGACCGTAACAGAATTCTAGCTTTTGGATCGAAGGACGGGAGTCACATGATCCATAGCATTAGCGGGAGGATACGGAAAGCATGCGATAGGACAAAGTCCTTCTCGACACTTTTGAGGACAATCCTCACATTACGTTACCAATCGTAAAGTTTTAACCAGATATTTAACAGCTATTCAATTTTAACAGGGAAGGTGGAAACGCGAGCCATTATTCTACAACTATTTTGCAAGAAACACTTAGACAGTGTTCATAATTAATTGCACTGAGAATTAAGCATGTTAATTCAACAGTGCGCTCCCACTCAAATCAATATCTCTCATAATTAATTTTGAGTGATACAAGATCCAGACTTCAATTCATCGCCATAGAATCATCATCTCATAACGGGAATTTTAATCGGTAGGCCAACTTGCCGATCACATCTCTATGTGACTCTTGCTCATCTTTCGATGCGTGTGTTCCGAGCTCAGGACGATCCTGCCATGAACGTCAAGACAACCAAGTGATCTTGCTGCGAGGTCTGACCTCACCCGCCTCACACTTCTCTAATCGTTCGTACCCATGCATCCATGGCGCACCCCGAAAAGATAGGTGCCGTGACGGTGCTACACTTGGGAGAACACTAACTACTTGATATTTTAGTGAGAGATCACCCTAATAAAAGCGACTACCGCGCAATCAAGAAGGGTGCATCATAGGGGATAAACATCTCAGGCAATTCATAATAGCATGATATGGTATAGCCCTTTCTGATGGAGAAGTCTTTCATTTCTTCGTCTTCGGCATTTGCGTCGGTGTTCACCTTCGTGAAGATTTCCACCACCTTGTCGGTGCACCAGATAATATCGCTATCTCCATAGCTAATAAAATAAGTGCATTACTTAAGGTTGACACGCAGGTCACTAAAGTGACAATCATATGGCTCCAGCCATCATGCCGAATCATGACACGCAGGTCATGTTAATCAATTTACATCATATAGTCATCTCATACATAATCAAATTGAATATGAGCATTGCTATACCACATCACATGCACATGCAAACCCTCCTGCAAAACCAAGTTAGACGTTTCTAATCGGTTCATGCAAAACTTGTTTTTCGTGGCTTCTAAGGTTTCGACTTAAACCACAGCTACCAACGTTTTATCATCAAGTATGATTATTCAAGTTGCTAGATTAACATCTCGGGGTGTATGAAACACGAGATAATTAAATCTCGAGCCCCATACTAAACTTCGTCATACGCATGACCCCCGTGCAGATCATATCTGCAATGCCCTTTCATCTGCGAATTTCATCTTTCTTTTGACTACGGCAGAACCCAAAGAACTGATAGCACTTCCATGATCAATCAGGATCACGGATTGCCAGAACTTTGTCAAATTCCACCATGCTGTCTCGAGATTGAGCAAACGCAAATTCTAGGGAAGCAACAAGAACGTCGGGTAACAGATTTCATCTGTCACCCGCATAAATAATTTTCAGCAATAGATCTCATCTACTCCAAAATTATATTATGCAATACCCATACATCTCCATGTATTCTAGATCGTAACCTGCATCTACGCATAGCACGGCTCTTGATGCCACTGTAGGGGAACGCAGCAGAAAACAAAAAATTTCCGACCTACGCACCAGCCCAGGACCACTATGGAGACTGCATACATGGTTTGATCTTTTTCGTTACCGACTCGTAGCGCAGCGGGAAGTAGAGTCGATGACGAACGGCGGTGCAGATCCCCGCAGCTAGGATTTACAACCTCCCAACCGCGAGGATGTATACCCTCATCTGCTCCTCAGACAGCCCTCCGGGAGACGGTCGAACAGCCCCCCGGACGGTGTCGCGGACAGCCCTTCGGGAGGACCTTCGAAACTCGAACGGTCACTCGGACAGCCCTTCGGGAGGACCTTCGAAACTCGGACGGTCACACGGACAGCCCTTTGGGAGGCACTCATGAACTAAGACCGAAACTACGATCTCTCTACAGAGTTGCACACATACGGTGTTATCTATCCTGCAGGGCTTCGCCGTCTAGAACTAGTTCCTGCCGGAACCCAGACAGCCTTTGGGCTCTACGAAACTATTTCGCTGGGAGGGAGAGAAGAAGCCAGATCATTACATGGCACTTGTATGTGAGCAAAGGGATGACCTTTGGGCTTCCGACTCCTCCTCTATTTATAGGAAAGCCAAGGGGTAGGGATGGCTCACAAAAACCCAAAATGCCCATGCAAATGTCACACATGAAGGGCATAATGGGGAGGGAAGTGGAGCTCCATGGAGCCCCACACATGTGGCCGGTCAACCCCCTTGGGGGGCCCCCATGAGGAGCATGCTTGGGCCTCCAGCCCTTCTAGAAGCCTTTTGGAAATATCCCAAAAGGTGACTCACCATAAAATATCCCAAAAAGCACTTTCACTATTCACGACGACATTTTTCAGCGTCCGTTCGAACTGAAAATATTTATGTGGGCTTAGAACATTTCCAGTACCCACCATAATAATTTTCAACGCGTTCTGAAACAATTCCGGTTTTAGTGATTTTCATCTGCGAAACGCATCTGAAGTGGCTCCGGCAGCTCCGGAACATTTCCGGTTTTTATCTCAGAAAATTCCAAAAAGCTTCCAGAATGATTCTGGCACCCTCCAAGAATTATCAGGCATTTGCCGAAACCAATTTGACTTAATGGTATATCCCGAAACAACTTTTCGGTATCATCGAAACTCATCCGATGACCTCTCTCTGCGGTACGATTCCGCTGTCCGAAACTTTTCCGGTGTCCGAAACTTTTTCGGTGATTTTCTCTCAGACTCCCTGTCTAGTATTCAACAGATAGATGACCCTTAAGCGTGTGACCCTATAGGTTCGGTGAAGTATAGACATGACCCGGAACCCCTTCCGATCAATGATCAACATCGGAGCCGTGGACACCCATATTGACCCCTATACCCACACGAATGAATACTCGAGTGAACCTCCAGTTGCCGTGTGCTATTCCTGTTGCTTCACGATATGTTACAAAGACCCGAGGTGATATTTACTTGCATCCCCATGGATCAACAATTTGTCCACTATGCTAGTTACCTCGTTACTGGTTTTGTTCTCTTTTCTCGTTTCCGTGTTCCGGCATCCCTGTGATCAAATCACACTGTGTATGGCCATGATGGATACCGTAACACCGAGAGGGGCCGAGAATATATCTCCATTGTTGGAGGAGCAAATCCCAATCTTGAGCTATCAAACCCGTAAGACGCCGTAATAGCCACCCATTTACTGATGACGTTTAACAAACCCCGAAGTTCATGAAGCAAGCATGAAGAAACTCGATACTCTCATGGTCTAAGGAATCATGAAAACGTTAACCATCTCTGTGTTATTTACCATTAACTTGTGACGAATGAATCTCATAGCATAACATCAAACCGGGTCGATTCAACACAAATGTTCTCTTAACATTGTGCCCTCAAAGTTGCTGGCATAGACATGCCCATGATCATGAAAATGGAACCATCATGCAACACTTGAGCTAGTCTTAGAGGCCAAACTAGGAATACTTCTTACCGTTTATTATTCCACACATGCATATGAGTCTTCCTTCGAGCCTCGTGGATATTGCAGACTCGAGAATCATTGCAGTTATAGCATGGAACATAAACATAATTATGAACTCAGAGATAAATAATATCATTTATTATTTCCTCTAGGGCATATCTCCTACAGTTGTTTCCAGGGAATGATGCTGAGTGGCCTATGTTTTGCCGGAATGTTGATTCATTTCTGTTCCGGCAAATTTCAGGTTCTCGATTTGTCCACTTTTTAGCAATGGTCATGCCAAAAAATTTCGTGAATTTCGGCATGACTTGTGCTACAAACTAGGACATATCGAGTGCCCGGGATTTGCCGCACTAGGAAGGAGTCAACATTCCTGCAAAGCAATAGGCCTTTTTTATGTCATTATTCATTTTATTAGGTCTAGAATTAATTGACAAGATTTAATCATAGGAAACATGGCTAGCAACAATGAAGGACAAGGTTCTGGTGATTGCGTCGAGGTCTACCGGGCGGCGGACGAATTTTTTAGCCTTACCGACGATCAACTGACGTTGTTGCTGGGCCCACCGGTGGCATCGGGGACTGAGACCGACACGCAGACCGGTGCTGAGACTGAGAACGGCGCTGAGACTCAGACCGGCATCGGGACCGGCGCTGAGACTGAGACCGGTGTTGCCTCGGGGAGCGGAGCCGGTGTAGAACCGAAAGCAAAGAGGCAACGACTTCCTAACAAACTCAGGACTACTAGACTTGTGGTCACGGAGGTGGACGACGGTATTTTTGAGCCAAAGGAGCCCGAGGAAGCGCGTCGATGCTACGTCATTTTGGGTACGATGAACTTTGTTATTTATGCTTATGATATGTTGTTTCTATTTTTGCCAAGTCTGTCTCTTTCTGTTGCTCAACTATATATGTTGCATATCATCGTCTCATGTGACGATGCAGGTGCATAGATCATCGATGGCGAAGAAGTGCTACGCCAAGAGTATATATATGACAAGTGGCCAGATTGTCAGGCCCAGGTGTTACCGGTTTCTGGTTTCCAAGCGACAGGCAGTAGTTAGTTTAGGTTCACGGTAATGCGAGAGAGAGATACGAACTCATGTACTCAAAGTGATATCTCTTCTCGCGTATACCATTGTTTAGATGGATGACGATGTATTTGCAAGTAATCGAGGACTTGTATCGCTATTTTCGAGATGATGACGAGAGACCACTTTGTGTTGGATGATGATTATGATGATGACATGATTTGATGAGACTAATTGTATGTATATGCTATGATTACATTTGTATGTGTATGATATGCTAAAGATTATTGTATGAAGCCTATTCAAATACAAAACAAATACAAAAACAAATATGCAGGAAAAAACTAATAAAACTAGTAGTAGCGAGGGGGGGGGGGGAATTTAGCAGTAGCGCCGCATTACTAGTAGCGCTTCCCGGTAAACATCGCTGCAGATAATATCAGTAGCGCCCTTTTCTAAACAACGCTACATCTATTCATGTATAGCAATAGCGTGGGACAACAGGCGCTACTGCTATACGTTAGCTATAGCGCCTTATTAGGAGCGCATGTCCCCGCGCTACTGAGAGGCCCAAAACCCGCGCTGCTGCTAGGCTTTTCCCTAGTTGTGGTTGCATGGCAATATATCTCGGAATGGCTAGGGAAATGCCATAATAGGTAGGTATGGTGGCTGTTTTGAGGAAGACAAAACAAGGCTTATGTGTGATAGAGCGTATCATATCACGGGGTTTGGATGCACCTGCGAAGTTTGCACCACATCTCGAGGTGAGAAAGAGCAATGCACGGTACTGTAGAGGCTAGCAAATTATGGAAGGTAAGAGTGCGTATAATCCATGGACTCACATTAGTCATATAGAACTCATATACTTATTGCAGATGTTTATTAGCCCTCAAAACAAAGTACTACTATGCATGCCCCTAGGGGGATAGATTGGTAGGAAAAAACCATCGCTCGTCCCCAACCTCCACTTATAAGGAAGACAAGCAATAATAAATCATGCTCCAACTTCATATCATAAGGAGAGACTATACGTGCATGCTTCAGGAATCACAAACCTTAACACCAATATTCTTACTAACCACAACCGTTTACTAGTACCTCCCACATATTCCATCACTATATCGCAAAACTATTGCAAGGAATCAAACATATCATATTTAGTGATCCATATCTTTTATGTAGGATTTCATGACTAACGATGCAATTGACCAATTCCTGTTGACTCTCTAAATAGATATAAGTGAAGCAAGGGAGTTTAATTCTTTCTACAAAAGATCACACTCTAGCAAATATAAGTGAAGCAAAAGAGCATTCTACAAATAACGGTTTTCTATGTGAAGAGAAACATGCAATCCAAACTTCTAATGATATAAGTGAAGCACATGAAGCATTCTATAAAGCCGTACTCAGAAGATATAACTGAAGTGCAGTGAGCATTCTATAAATCAACCATGGACTATCTCATACCAGCATGGTGCATAAAAGAAAAGTGAAAACTAAACGCAAAAGACGCTCCAAGATTTACACATATCACATGAACGAAACGAAGACGAAAACATATCGATACTTGTTGAAGAAAGATGGGATGCCTTCCAGGGTGCCTTGGGCATCCCCAAGCTTGAGATCTTGCCTCTCCTCCATCTCCCCATATCAAGACCTCCTCGATCTTTCATCACATCATCCACACAAAACTCAATAGAAAGCTCGGTATGATCCGTTAGTCTAATAAAGAAAATCAGTACTATAAGTACTGTTGCAAACCAATTCATATTTTGTTTTTTGCATTGTAGCTACTGTAATATAACTTCTCTATGGGTTATACCACCGATTAAAATCGATAGCAATCTGAACATCTACCATACCTTCTCTATTGTAATATTTCATTGAAACAAGCAATATAATGCCTCAAAAACAGAATTTGTGTTAAAAAGGACAGTCTATAGCAATCTGAACATCTACCATACTTCTGTAACTCCAAAAATTATGAAAAATGAGGATGAAATAAACAATTTATATAGAAATAGTGTGCAGAAAGTTTCATAACCTTTTGAAGTTCCAGTAAAAAAAATGAAAATTCACGCGCTACAGCCAAAGTTTCTGTTTCTGCACCGCACATACCAACAAGCAATCTACTCATCCTAATGGCAAATTGTGCCACAATAATTTTACAATACAAAGGATTTGTACAAGGGGATAATTATTTTTGTTGAAAAGTTTTGGTAATTGAGATTCACAAAGTTTCCATGGGCATGAACAAAGTTGAAGGACGTCCCCCACTTCAACAGTGTTTGTCTTTCTCACTTTCACTTTTATTTTTGTGAAGTATTACGTTCCCCTCTATATTTTTTTGTTTTTAAACTTTATAAAAGCACTCAACAGAATAAAACGACTCTGTAAAACTTCCGGGTTGTCTCCCTGGCAGCGCTTTCTTTGATGCCATTAAGCTAGGCATAAAGTGCTCAAGTAATGGATCCTCCCGGATCCCAAGGTATATCAAAGACAATTTTAATTAGCAATGATTTGTCATTTAGTAGTGAGCACAAAACAACATATATCATGCAATGACGAAGTCTAACTCTCTTCATATGCATCGGCATGTCATAAAAGAACAATTCATGACCATCAAGTAAATGCCAATACATAGCAGAAGCAGTTTCTTGCAATTTTATCGTGTTGGAAACATAGAGAGGTGGAGATATAGTTCCTCTCTCATAATAATTTCAAGTGGGAGCAGCAAGCACATGCATATTGCATTCATCAAAATTATCATGTGCAACGTTAAAAGGCAACCTATCAATGTAATCCTTAATAACTGCAAACTTGTCCGATATAGTGTAGTTGGAAGAATTCAAAAAGATAATAGGACTATCATGTGTGGGTGCAGTAGCAACAATTTCATTCTTAACATAAGGAACTATATCAACTTCATCTCCATAAGTATAATTTATATTGGCATCTTTGCCACAAGCATAGCTAGCATCAAATTCATCAAAAAACGAATATTTCGAACGAATCAACGGGATCATAACAATTATAATAGCATTCATCCTTCGGTAAGCACGAAGGGAAATTAAACAATGTATGAGTTGAAGAGTTACTCTCATTAGAAGGTGGGCACGGGTAGCTAATCCGCTCTTCCACCTTTTGTTCTTCGCTCTCCTCATCATCCTTTTCATCCAATGAGCTCACCATTTTGATCAATTTTTCTTCCATAGACTCCTGCAAAATATTATTCTCTTCTTGGACAGCAGATAAATACTCAATATATTGTTTAACAAGCATTAGGAACATAGTTTTCATAGCAATATTTAAGTATGGGAAATTTTTTAGATTTGTAAAGAGTAGCATCATACTTTCCAATCAAAGAAGCAATTTCCTAAGCACCCTTAAAATCAACAAATTCTTCAATTTGTTCAATATCAAAGTAATTATAAACACCCCTTGCATAATAAGATAAGATTCCATTATCCCTAAACTCACATAGTAAGGGAAGGTGTTTTTTAGGGTCCTCAGAACAACAAGTAAAATCATGTATTTGGCATAGATTCAAAGCATAGCAATATAAAATATTAATATGATGCCATAAAAGTTTCCCTTTTTGAGATAAGAGGTGTCTTGCAAAATAAGCATGCTCATTTAATGACGTTCCCTCAACTAAGCTAGTCGGGTTTTTTAGGACGAGCACAAATGGATCGAAGACGATCCAAGTACAAAGCTTCAGTAGTATGATAGATTTGGGTGGTTCTTCAACCATTGGGTTAGCAGGTACAACTAATTTTTTGGTATTTAGTGTTTCCTACCGATTACTAAGATAGAAAACAAGATCACAAATTAAAATCTACTTAGTGATAAAGAAAACAAGCACACATGAGAATATTCACCCGACGCTATTGCTCCCTGACAACGGCGCCAGAAAAAGGTCTCGATAACCCACAAGTATAGGGATCGTTTGTTGCCTTCTTTGATAAATAAGAGTGTCGAACCCAACGAGGAGCTAAAGGTAGAACAAATATTCCCTCATGTTCTATCGACCACCGATACAACTATACGCACACTTGACGTTTGCTTTACCTAGAACAAGTATGAAACTATTTTCGAAGAATAAAACTGCGAGTACTTTGCGAGAACAAAAGTACGAGTAAATTGCAAGGTAATAAAAGTGGATAGCTTTTGTCAACAAGAAAGTCATTTGTCCCTAGGCAATCGATAACATGTACCGGTAATCATTCTTGCAATTTTATATGAGGTTGAGGCATGAGTTAACACATTTTCTCTACTTGGATCATATACACTTATGATTGGACCCCTAGAAAGCATCCGCAACTACTAAAGATCACTAAGGTCGTGAAACCCAATAATTGCATTAAGTATCATGTCCTCTTTACTCCCATACGCAAAGACCCACTTATCCGCGTTTAGGCTGCTGTCACCCCCGCAACACCGCCAATAAGCAAACCATGAACATATTTCAACACCCTACAACAGGGCCCCCTCTGTTTGCGCAACACGGAGGGCATCGTAGGACAACACCACAAATAAAATATAAAATCATACCAATGAAGATCACAATTAACCCATTGGACAAAACGGATCTACTCAAACATGATAGGATAGCCAAATATCATTGGGAAATAATATATGGTGTTGAGCACCATGCTTAGGTAGAGATTGCAACGGGAGAAGGGGTGCTACACCACTGGATTGAGGGGGAGAAAGTTGGTGTTGACGGTAGCAAGGTTGTTGATGTTGATCGCCATCACGATCCTAGCCCCGGCAGCACTCCGGCGTCACCTGGAGAGAGGGGGGGACTGCCCCCTCCTTCTTCTTCTTCTTCCTTGGCCTACCCCCAAGACGGGAGGAGACTATTCCAGGAGATCCGTAACTCCGATTGCGCTAAAATTTTAACATGTTTTTTTTCCGGATATAAGCTTCCTTGCGCCCGAAGAAGAGCTCCAACCGACGTACAAGGCGGGCATAAGACACTTGGGCGCGCCTGGGCCCCCAGGCGCGCCGTGGTGGGTTGTGGTCAGTGTGGGCCCCCTCTTATGATGATTCCAACTCACAAAAATCACAAATATTCCAAAATAATTCTCTGTAAAATTTAATTGCATTTGGACTTCGTTTGATATGGACTTTCTGCGAAACAAAAACATGCAACAAACATGAACTGGTACTGTGCACTAGATCAATATGTTATTCCAAATATATCATATAATGTTTCCGAAAGTGTATAAAAGTTGTATAATATTGGCATGAAAAAAATCAAAAATTATAGATACGACGGAGACGTATCACCCCTCCAGCCGCTAATGGGGGTCACCGCAAGTAGCAGGGCGCCGGGGCTCAGGGGAGCAGCCCGCCCAGCAACAGTATCAGCAGGCCCCGTGGTACACCGGCCAAAACCCATGGACCGGCGTTGTGCATGCCTACTCCATGCCGGTTCCCTGTGCCGTTGCCCTGGATATCCTCGGCGCACAACCACCCTCCCATTAGGCATTTCACACTGTGCCACAACACTTCGCAGCGCATCAACAACCTGCACTCCCACCCGTGCTGTGGGACCCAACTCTCCTGGAAGCCCTGCAGTCTGCTCCCTCTACATCCACCTACACCAGGGGCGGCTACTGGTATGTGGACACTGGAGCTACCACACATATGGCTGCTCACCCCGGTAACCTCCACACCTCCTATCCCATCCACACTTTCGCTCGCATCACCGTCGGTGATGGTTCCTCCCTTAACCTTACTCAAATAGGACATGCATATTTTCCATCCACATCTACTCCGTTGTCATTATCTAACATCTTAGTTTCTCTTGATCTTATTAAAAATCTTGTCTCTTGATAACCCACAAGTATAGGGGATCGGAACCGTTTTCGAGGGTAGAGTATTCAACCCAAATTTACTGATTCGACACAAGGGGAGCCAAAGAATATTCTCAAGTATTAGAAACTGAGTTGTCAATTCAACCACACCTGAAAGACTTAATAGCTGCAGCAAAGTATTTAGTAGCAAAGTAATATGGAAGTAACGATAACGGTGGCAAAAGTAATAGTAGCAGTTTTGTAGCTATCGTAACAATGGCAACGGAAGAGTAACTAAACAAAGATCAATATGTGAAAAGCTCGTAGTCAATGGATCAATGATGGATAATTATGTCGGATGCAATTCATCATGCAACAGTTATAACATAGGGTGACACAGAACTAGCTCCAGTTCTTCAATGTAATGTAGGAATGTATTCCGAATATAGTCATACGTGCTTATGGAAAAGAACTTACATGACATCTTTTGTGCTACCCTCCCGTGGCAGCGGGGTCCTATTGGAAACTAATGTATATTAAGGCCTCCTTTTAATAGAGTACCGGACCAAAGCATTAGCACTTAGTGAATAGGTGAACTCCTCAAACTACGGTCCTCATTGGGAGTGGTCCCGATTACTTTCATTTCAGGGTTGCTGGATCATAACACATAGTAGGTGACTATTGACTTGCAAGATAGGACGAAGAACTCACATATATTCATGAAAACATAATAGGTTTAGATCTGAAATCATGGCACTCGGGCCCTAGTGACAATCATTAAGCATGGCGAAGGCATACCAACATCAATGTTAGCACATAATGGATACTAGGGATCAAACCCTAACAAAACTAACTCGATTACATGGTAAATCTCATCCAACCCATCACCGTCCAGCAAGCCTACGATGGGATTACTCCCACACGGCAGTGAGCATCATGAAATTTGTGATGCAGGATGGTTGATGATGACGATGTCGATGGATTCCACCCAAGGAAGATAAGGGATTGACGGCGACTCCATATCGTAAAACGCGATTAATCCTTATCCCTGATTTTTTTCTCCCCGAAAGTGAATATCTTGAGTTTGAGATGACGTCAGTGGAGTTCCAGAGGACCCATGAGGTAGGGGGCGCCATGCACCCTCGTGGGCATGGTGTGGGCCCCCCTGATGCTGGTTCTGTCGCCAATACTTTTTATTAATTCCAAAATGTGTCTCCGTGGATTTTCAGGTCATTCCAAGAAGTTTTATTTCTGCACAAAAATAACACCATGGTAGTTCTGCTGAAAAACAACGTCAGTCCAGGTTAGTTCCATTCAAATCATGTAAGTTAGAGTCCAAAACAAGGGCAAAAGTGTTTTGAAAAGTAGATACGTTGGAGACATATCAACTCCCCCAAGCTTAAACCCTTGCTTGAGCGATTCAGTTGACAAACTGAAAGTGATAAAGAAAAACTTCTACAAACTCTATTTGATCTTGTTGCAAATATGTAAAGCCAGCATTCAAGTTTTCAACAAAGATTATGAACTAACCATACTCACAATAACATTTAGGTCCCACATTTACTCATATCAATGGCATAATCAACTAGTGAGCAATAATAATAAATCTCGGATGACAACACTTTCTCAAAACAATCATAATATGACATAACAAGATGGTATCTCGCTAGCCCTTTCTCAGACCACAAAACATAAATTTAGAGCACCCCTGAAGATCAAGGACTGACTAGACATTGTAATTCATGGTAAAAGAGATCCAGTCATAGTCATACTCAATATAAATTAATAACAATGCATGCAAATGACAGCGGTGCTCCCCAACTAGTGCTTTTTAATCATAGGATGATGACTCAACATAAAAGTAAATAGATAGGCCCTTCGCAGAGGGAAACAGGGATTTGCAAAGGTGCCAGAGCTCAAGTTTTGAAACAGAGATAAATAATATTTTGAGTGGCATACTTTCATTGTCAACATAACAACCAAGAGATCTCGATATCTTCCATGTTGCATACATTATAGGCGATTCCCAAACAGAATGGTAAAGTTTATACTCCCCCACCACCAACGAGCATCAATCCATGGCTGTCCCGAAACAACGGGTGTCGTCCAACTAACAACAATCCTGGGGGAGTTTTGTTTGCATTTAATTTGATTTGATTTGAGCATGGGACTGGGCATCCCGGTTACTGGCCATTTTCTCGTGAATGATGAGCGGACTCCACTCATCGTGAGAATAACCCACCTAGCATGGAAGATATGGACATCCCTATTTGGTACATTAGCTATTCGAGCATACAAAAAAATTCATTTGAAGGTTTAGAGTTTGACACATACAAATTTACTTGGAACGACAGGTAAATACCGCATATAGAAAGGTATGGTGGACTTGTATGGAATAACTTTTGGGTTTATGGAAGTGGATGCATAAGCAGTATTCCCGCTTAGTACAACTGCAGGCTAGAAAGAGACTGGGAAGCAACGAACTAGAGAGCGACAACAGTCATGAACATGCATTAAGATTAATCAACAATGAGTGCAAGCATGTGTAGGATATAAATCACCATGAACATAAATATCGTGGAGGCTATGTTGGTTTTGTTTCAACTACATGCGTGAACATGTGCCAAGTCAAGCCACTCAAATCATTCAAAGGAGGATACCACCCTATCATACCACATCACAACCATTTTAATAGCATGTTGGCACGCAAGGTAAACCATTATAAACTCCTAGCTAATTAAGCATGGCATGAGCAACTATAATCTCTAATTGTCATTGCAAACATGTTTCAACCATAATGGGCTGAATCCGGAATGATTGACTAATCATCTTTACAAAAAACAAGATAGGTCGAGCTCATACCAGCTTCTCTCATCTCAATCATTTCATCATATATCGTCATTATTGCCTTTCACTCGCACGACCGAACGGTGAGGATAATAATAATAGTGCAAGTGCATTGGACTAAGCTGGAATCTGCAGGCATTTTATACAAAGGAGAAGACAAGGTAATATGGTCTCTTGGTTAGATCAACAATAATGCATATGATAACCACTCAACATTTTCATCGTGGTCTTCTCCTCTCGACCCCCAAAGGAAAGACAAGAAATAAAACTATTTACACAAGAAAGCTCCCAACAAGCAAAAGAAGAACGGGAAATCATTTTGGGTTTTCTTTTAACTTTACTACTACAAGCATGGAAAGGAAACTAGCTAAAGGCTACAACTAATTTTTTTGGTTTTTCTTAAGGTTTTTCAAACACACAAGAAGAAAACAAGAAAATAAAATAAACTAGCGTGGATAGTACAATGAAAAAGTATGAGCACCGACAACTAGAATGAGTGTGTGAACATGAATGTAATGTCGGTCAGAAATACGTACTCCCCCAAGCTTAGGCTTTTGGCCTAAGTGGGATTATGCCCACGGATCGAAGCTACCCTCTCCGGCGTATTGAGGAGGATCCTTCGGATAACACTTTTAAAAAGATTGTCGATATGGGTCAAGTGGTGGCTCAGGCTCAGGCTCTGGAACTTGTGTCAGATTCCGGTATGCATAAATTGCCTCGGGCAAGAAGAGGTACGTGCTTGAAAGTATGTTAAACCAAGAGGGTGCATGCAAGGTAATAGTCTCACAATGATTTTTTGCAAATATCAAGTTATACTTAAGCATCTTCTTCTTATTTTTAACAATAAAGTCATGTGCTACCATACTCTTATAGTCTAAGAAAATAGTGGGCAACAACTTTTCCTCTTTCTCATAATGCCTAATAGGTATCTCGAAGTGTTTAGCAAGGCATGAAGCAAAGATGCCTCCGAAGATGGGGCCCTTTGTACGGTTCAGACTTAACCGTTTAGCAACAATAGCACCTAAACTGAAGGTTGTATCACGAAACAAAGCATGGTGCAAAATAACAAGGTCAGGAGAACTAAGGTTTCCACTGTTCCCGCGACAAATTAAGCATCTACTAGCAAACACCGTGAAGTAATGTAGAACAGGAAAATGTATACTAGTAGTTCTTCCATCTGAAACTTTCCTCGTTTCCCCTACAGCAATCCTATCAATAAATCCATCCACATCACTAGGGTGTGGTTCCTTGATGCTACCCACAAAGGGCGACTTGCAAACCAAACATATATCATGGAGTGACATCTCCTTAACCTCATCATATAAATAAAACTCCACTGAAGGTGGTGATTTCCTAGCATGAAAATAAAAGTTTTGCACGGAAATTTTAGTGAATAGGAGAAACTGTTCATGCTGGTCGTGGAGGAAGTCGGTGAGGCCTGCATTTTCATCCAAATAATAGAAGTCAACGTAAATTTGGGCGGCCCTCAAGAACGCATCACAAGGCCATTCACACGGCCGGACCTCCGCAGTGCGAGGAATATTGTATTTGGGCTTTTTATTCTCCCATTATGCTTGTCCTTCGAGCTTCGGCTCGAGGAGCCCCTCAACAAGCTCTTCAACATTTTTTCTCTCAAAACTTTATGAAATTTATAGTGACTCAAAATAAAAGTGAACCAAACTCAACAAGATTGATATCAACTACTCCCACAAGTGCCTAGAGGCTATATCATGCATTCAAACTACTTTGGACCATATAAATTTGACATGCAAGCATAAGAATAGGGTCACCTCAGCAGCAAAAAATTGCAATAAATAAAGCACTTGAACAAAAACTACTTGGATCATTGGAGGAGTCACATACCGAAGAACAATCCCCCAAAGCAGTTTTGTGAATAGAGATTTGAGCGAGGAGATCGAAAATGGCAGCAAAACGAGCTAGAACACGGGTTTGAGCTATGGGATGATTTTTTTGGAGGAAGACAAAGTAAGTGGGTGCTGGAATAAGTGGAGGGAGGCTACATGGGGCCCACGAGGCAGGGGGGCACGCCCCAGGGGGGTGGGTGCGCCCTGTTCCCTCGTGGCCAAATGGTGGGTCCCCCTCGTGTGTTCTAAGTTCCAGAAAATCTTCAATATTGAAAAAAAAATCATACTTCATTTTCAGGTCATTTGAAGAACTTTTATTTTCGGGGTATTTTTTTATTGCATGGATAATTCAGAAAACAGACAGAAATACTATTTTTGCTTTCTTTAATCTAAATAATAGAAAGTAAAGAGTGGGTATAGAGAGTTGTGCTTTCTAACTTCATCCACCTCATGCTCATGAAAAGGGATCCACTAAGAAGGTTGATCAAGTCTTGTTAAGAAACTTCTTCCGAACAACACGAAACCGGAGAATTTCCGAAAAACACTAGGTTACCTCAACGGGGATATGCATGTCCCCGACAATAAGAATATCATATTTATTTTTGACAGTAGGAAGAGGGAATTCAAAACCTCCGATAGTAATCGTTGAAATTTTTCCAATAGAATTGATACTATGAACTTGAGGTTGTTTCTTCGGAAAGTGTACCGTATGCTCATTACCATTAACATGAAAAGTGACATCGCCTTTGTTGCAATCAATAACAACCCCTGCAGTATTTAGAGAAGGTCTACCAAGGATGATCGACATACCGTCGTCCTTGGGAATATCAAGAATAACAAAGTCCGTTAGAATAGTTACATTTGCAACCACAACAGGCACATCCTCACAAATATCGACAGGTATAGCAATTGATTTATTGGCCATTTGCAATGAAATTTTAGTAGGTGTCAAATCAAGTCTACGATATAAAGAGAGAGGCATAACACTAACACCGGCTCCAAGATCAAATAAAGCAGTTTTAACATACACTAGTAGAAAAGGGGGCAATGGTCCAGGCCGGGTCAGCCCATTAGTCCCGGTTCAATCCAGAACCGGGACCAATGGGGGCATTGGACCCGGTTCGTGAGCCCCAGGGGCCGGTCGGGCCACGTGGGCCATTGGTCCCGGTTCGTCTGGACCTTTTGGTCCCGGTTGGCGGGACGAACCGGGACCAATGTGCCTTGGTCTTGGCCCACCACCATTGGTCCCGGTTGGTGGCCTGAAACGGGACCAAAGGCTTCCCTTTAATCCCGGTTCGAGCCACCAACCGGGACCAATTAATTGCCTATATATACCCCTCCCCTCGAGCAGAGCACTCTCACTGCTCTGTTTTTCGTGGCCGGCGAGGAGAGAGCTTTGTGGTGCTCTAGCTCACCTTCCTATGCACACGAGGTGTTCGATGGAATGCCCGAGCAACACTACTTAAGCTTTCTTCTCTCCAAGCTCGACCTTGAAGCTCCATTTTCCTTAATACTTGTCTAGGTTTAGCGGTCCGTCACATCCCGTCCCCGTCTTCACCGCCGTCGATCGCCCGTGCCGATCTCGTCGCCGGCACCACCGTGGTGAGCCTCTTGTTCTTATCTTCTTTCTGAAAGGAAAAAAAATTCTTACTTGTATGTTTATATAGATACTTGTATAATTTTCTTACTTTTATTATTGTATCTTATATAGTGCGATGGTTTTGGTATCCGCCCCCGTCGGCCCTCGTCCTGTCTATGATTCGGATGTGGTATATATTATCTTTTCATAACTATTGGTTCATCTACTGTTTATGACAATTATGCCGACCAACATGACATAGATTTTATTTATCTAGGAGGTTGTTGAACCGGAAATTCCAACCGACCCTATTGTCGGGAGGTTAAATTTAGTTGAAGAAGAAAACAATTTCTTGAAGGAAAAAATTAGAAAAATTGAGGAGGAGAAGATGATATTGGAGTTGCATGTTGCAGATGTCGTGGATGATCACAAGATCAAGATGGATGCAGTGCGCTTGAAGATTAGAAAGATTAGAAAATATGCCATTCATACCGAGGCTTGGTATCATTATGCCGTTGGATCAGTTGTTACATTGGTTGCGATTATGATCGCATTTGTTTTTGCACTGAAATGTTTTACATAGTTTTAATGTATGGTTTAATTAATTTAGATGCTCTGCAAAGCTTTATGTTGTTAGATGAGAACTATGTATGTACTTTGGTTTTAATGTGATGATGAACTTCTATTAATTTGGTCAGTTAATTATCTATTCATGATGTTCTGTAATGATTTTTGACACATTTAATTATATATAATGCACGCAGATGAACCGGCAATGGATGTACAGTTCAAGACACACCTCCGAGTACATTAAGGGCGTGCATGAATTTCTCGAAGTGGCTGAGGCAAACAAGCAGAATGGTTTTATGTGTTGTCCATGCCCTATATGTGGGAATACGAAGTCTTACTCTGACCGAAAAATCCTTCACACCCACCTGCTTTACAAGGGTTTCATGCCACACTATAATGTTTGGACGAGGCACGGAGAAATAGGGGTTATGATGGAAGATGGCGAAGAAGAAAAGTACGATGACAACTATGTGCCCCCTGAATACGGTGATGCTAAGATCAAGAGGAACCAGACGATGTGCACGATGATGCTGCAACAGGCAAAGCTGCTGAAGATCAAGAGGAACCAGACGATGTGCCCGATGATGATGATCCCCGCCGGGTCATTGTCGATGCAAGGACGCAATGCGAAAGTCAAAAGGAGAAGCTGAAGTTCGATCACATGTTAGAGGACCACAAAAAAGGGTTGTACCCCAATTGCGAAGATGGCAACACAATGCTCGGTACTGTACTGGAATTGCTGCAATGGAAGGCAGAGAATGCTGTGCCTGACAAATGATTTGAGAAGCTACTGAAAATATTGAAGAAGAAGCTTCCAAAGGATAACGAATTGCCTGACAGTACATACGCAGCAAAGAAGGTCGTATGCCCTCTAGGATTGGAGGTGCAGAAGATACATGCATGCCCTAATGACTGCATCCTCTACCGGGGTGCGTACAAGGATCTGAACGCATGCCCGGTATGCGGTGCATTACGGTATAAGATCAGACGAGATGACCCTGGTGATGTTGACGGCGAGCCCCCTAGGAAGAGGGTTCCTGCGAAGGTGATGTGGTATGCTCCTATAATACCACGGTTGAAACGTCTGTTTAGAAACGGAGAGCATGCCAAGTTGATGCGATGGCACAGTGAGGACCGTAAGAAAGACGGGAAGTTGAGAGCACCCGCTGACGGGTCGCAGTGGAGAAAAATCGAGAGAAAGTACTGGGATGAGTTTGCAAGTGACCCAAGGAACTTATGGTTTGCTTTAAGTGCGGATGGCATTAATCCTTTCGGGGAGCAGAGCAGCAATCACAACACCTGGCCCGTGACTCTATGTATGTATAACCTTCCTCCTTGGATGTGCATGAAGCGGAAGTTCATTATGATGCCAGTTCTCATTCAAGGCCCTAAACAACCTGGCAACGACATTGATGTGTACCTAAGGCCATTAGTTGAAGAACTTTTACAGCTGTGGAATGGAAACGGTGTACGTACGTGGGATGAGCACAAACAGGAGGAATTTCACCTAAAGGGGTTGCTGTTCGTGACCATCAACGATTGGCCCGCTCTCAGTAACCTTTCAGGGCAGACAAACAAGGGATACCACGCATGCACGCACTGTTTACTTGACACCGATAGTATATACCCGGGAAGCTGCAGGAAGAATGTGTACCTGGGCCATCGTCGATTTCTTCCGACCAACCATCAATGTCGAAAGAAAGGCAAGCATTTCAAAGGCGAGGCAGATAACCGGAGGAAGCCCGCCATGCGTACCATGTGGAAGGGGTCCCGGCGGACTAGCTGTTCCGAGTGACGCTAGGGGACACGCACCCATGTGGAAGAAGAAATCTATATTTTGGGACCTACCCTACTGGAAAGACCTAGAGGTCCGCTCTTCGATCTACGTGATGCACGTGACGAATAACCTTTGCGTGAACCTGCTAGCCTTCTTGGGCGTGTATGGGAAGACAAAAGATACAGCTGAGGCACGGGAGGACCTGCAACGTTTGCACGAAAAAGACGGCATGCCTCCAAAGCAGTATGAAGGTCCTGCCAGCTATGCTCTTACCAAAGAAGAGAAGCAAATCTTGTTTGAATGCCTGCTTAGTATGAAGGTCCCGACTGGCTTCTCGTCGAATATAAAAGGAATAATAAATATGTCAGAGAAAAAGTTTCAGAACCTAAAGTCTCATGACTGCCACATGATTATGACGCAAACTGCTTCCGGTTGCATTGAGGGGGCTTCTACCGAAAAACGTCCGATTAGCCATTGTGAAGCTATGTGCATTCCTCAATGCAATCTTTCAGAAGGTGATCGATCCAGAAATCATACCAAGGCTAAGGAGTGATGTGGTGCAATGTCTTGTCAGTTTTGAGCTGGTGTTCCCACAATCCTTCTTCAATATCATGACGCACGTCCTAGTTCATCTAGTTGACGAGATTGTCATTCTGGTCCCCGTATTTCTACACAATATGTACCCCTTTGAGAGGTTCATGGGAGTCCTAAAGAAATATGTCCGTAACCGTGCTAGGCCAGAAGGAAGCATCTCCATGGGCCATCAAACAGAGGATGTCATCGGGTTTTGTGTTGACTTCATTCCTGGCCTTAAGAAGATAGGTCTCCCTCAATCGCGGTATGAGGGGAGACTGACTAGAAAAGGCACACTTGGAAGGGACTCAATAATATGCAGGGACGGATATTCTTGGTCTCAAGCACGCTACATAGTTCTACAGAACTCTACCATGGTGACCCCATCTGTCGATGAACACAAGAACAGTCTGCGCTCCAAACACCGGGAGCAGTGCGATGACTGGATTACATGTGAACACATGAGGACTTTCAGCAGTTGGTTGGAAGCACTTCTCAGAGGTGACAACACTGTTTCTGATGAGCTGTACTTGTTGTCCAGGGGACCATCTTTGACTGTTACGATTTGGAAAGGATACGAGATAAATGGGAATACATTTTACACGATTGACCAAGATCAAAAGAGCACCAACCAAAACAGCAGTGTCCGCTTTGATGCAACAACCGAGAGGGGAGAGGACACATATTATGGTTACATAGTGGACATATGGGAACTTGACTACGAACATGATTTTAAGGTCCCTTTGTGTTGGGGAACGTTGCAGAAAATTAAAATTTTTCCTACGATTTCACCAAGATCCATCTATGAGTTCATCTAAGCAATGAGTCAAGGGAGTGAGTTTGCATCTACATACCACTTGTAGATCGCGTACGGAAGCATTCGAGGGAACGGTGATGATGGAGTCGTACTCGCCGTGATTCAGATCACCGATGACCAAGTGCTGAACGGACAGCACCTCCGCGTTCAACACACGTACGGTACGGGCGACGTCTCCTCCTTCTTGATCCAGCAAGGGGGAAGGAGAGGTTGAGGAAGAAGGCTCCAGTAGCAGCACGACGGCGTGATGATGGTGGAGAGGCAGTACTCCGACAGGGCTTCGCCAAGCACACAACGGAGGAGGAGAGGTGTTGGGGATGGGAGGGGCTGCGCCTTGGCTTGGGTGTTCAGCCCTCCCCTCACCCCTCTATTTATAGGGGAAGGGGCAAGGGGGGCCGGCCCCTCTAGATGGGATCTAGAGGGGGGGGGGCGGCGGCCAGGGAGGGGGGACTTGCCCCCCAAGCAAGGGGGCGCCCCCTCTAGGGTTCCCCCCCCCCCAACCCTAGGTGCATGGGCCCAAGGGGGAGCGCGCCCAGCCCTCCAAGGCCTGGCTCCTGCCCCACGCGGCCCATGTGGCCCCTCCGGGAGGGGTGGCCCCTCCCGGTGGACCCCCGGAACCCTTCCGGTGGCCCCGGTACAATACCGATATGCCCCGAAACCTTCCGGTGTCCGTATGACAACTTCCCATATATAAATCTTTACCTCTGGACCATTCCGGAACTCCTCGTGACGTCCGGGATCCCATCCCGGACTCCGAACAACTTTCGGTAATCACATACAAGTCTTCCTAATAACCCTAGCGTCGCCGAACCTTAAGTGTGTAGACCCTACGGGTTCGGGAGACATGCAGACATGACCGAGATGGCTCTCCGGTCAATAACCAACAGCGGGATCTGGATACCCATGTTGGCTCCCACATGCTCCTCGATGATGTCATCGGATGAACCACGATGTCGAGGATTCAATCAACCCCGTATGCAATTCCCTTTGTCAGACGGTATGTTACTTGTCCGAGACTCGATCGTTGGTATCCCTATACCTCGTTAGTCTCGTTACCGGCAAGTCACTTTACTCGAATCGTAATTCATGATCCCGTGACCAAACACTTGGTCACTTTGAGCTCATTATGATGATGCACTACCGAGTGGGCCCAGTGATACCTCTTCGTCATACGGAGTGACAAATCCCAGTCTCGATCCGTGTCAACCCAACAGACACTTTCGGAGATACCTGTAGTGCACCTTTATAGTCACCTAGTTACGTTGTGACGTTTGGTACACCCAAAGCACTCCTACGGTATCCGGGAGTTACACGATCTCATGGTCTAAGGAAGAGATACTTGACATTGGAAAAGCTCTAGCAAACGAACTACACGATCTTGTGCTATGCTTAGGATTGGGTCTTGTCCATCACATCATTCTCCTAATGATGTGATCCCATTGTCAATGACATCTAATGTCCATAGTGAGGAAACCATGACTATCTGTTGACCAACGAGCTAGTCAACTAGAGGCTCACTAGGGACATGTTATGGTCTATGTATTCACACGTGTATCACGATTTCCGGATAATACAGTTATAGCATGAATAAAAGACAATTATCATGAACAAGGAAATATAATAATAATCCTTTTATTATTGCCTCTAGGGCATATTTCCAACAGTTTGTTTAAGTACAAATGGGTCAATCTGTCAGGAGGCGGGGTACAGGTAGACCCACAGTACGGAATGACAACAGTGGATCTGAAAAATCTTGGGTACACTGACGAACCGTTCGTCCTAGCCAATGATGTGGCACAGGTTATCTATGTGAAGGACATGTCTACCAGACCGATAAAAAGAAAAGATAAGGAAGCGAATACATCATATGATGAGCCAAAGCGCCACATAGTTCTTTCAGGAAGAAGGGACATCGTGGGAGTGGAGGGCAAGACAGACATGTCTGAAGATTATGAAAAGTTTCATGAAATTCCTCCCTTCAAAGTCAAGGCTAACCCAGCATCCTGATAAGCGATGAAGATTATCCATGGTTACGGCGCAATAAGCAAATGACACAAGCGAAGAAAAAGTGAAGACATTCTCCCGCAACTATTATGATGATACCATGCCAACTTTGTAACACACGAGTATGATACCATTGTCTGTTTTGTACATGCACATGCTATATATGTGGGTGAATTTATGATACCATGCCAACTTTCAACTTTTTCATAGTTCATTTGAAATGCTTTAATGTCTTATGGTTCGGTCCTCGTAATAATTAAAAATAGCAACAATAAGTATTTTGTTGTAAGTAGAAACAAAATAAAATAAATAAAGCAAGAAAGAAAACAAAAAAACAAAAAAAATGTTTTCAAATTTGAAAACTAATGGCACTAACAGAAAGTTTATAATCTTTCTAGAACTAAAAGCAAAAAGAATTAAAAAATAAAGCAAAAAATAAAAGAAAATAAATAATGCAGAAAACAAAATAAAATAAATAAAGCAAGAAAGAAAACAAAAAATGCCTCCAACTGGGCCCCCACGGCCTGAATACGACTAGAAACCCTACCATGGGCCAGGATTCAGGCCTGCAGTTGGCCCAGAAGGCCCATCAGGCAAAGCAGTAGCAATTAGGCCCGCATGCCTACGGTGGAGAGGAGCTCGAGAGGGGTGCTGTAGTGGGGCTTACAAACCACTGCGCGCCCCTCTCAACTAGCGAGGAGGGACTAAACTTTGGCCCCGATGGGGGCAGCACAGGGTCCTTTGGTCCCTGTTGGTGGCACCAACCAGGACTAAAGGGGGGGCATTAGTCCTGGTTGGTGCGACCAACCGGGACCAAAGGTCGCCGCTTCCCGCCCTTTGGGCTGCTGAAAAGAGGCCTTTGGTCCCGGTTGGTGGTACCAACCGGTACTAAAGGGGGCATTAGTCCCGCCTGGACTCACGAACCGGGACCAATGCTCTTGCTATATATACAGCACTTAGGGAAATTTGACGAACACATCGCCAGTTGCCCCCGGCCCGCCAAATGACGCCGAGATCATAGACGCCGCCAGGCTACCCAGATCGACGCCGTCCGCTGCCCCGACGCCGCCCGCCGCCCCGACGCCGTCTGCCCGCCCCCGCCGACGATGTCGTCGTTGCCCGTGCCCGTCGTCGCCGTCACCTTCGCCGTCGTCACCGGCCATGCCCTACCCCGGCCCACCGTGGTCGTCGCCGACGCCCACACCGCCGCCACCGTCGCCCTCGCCGGCCGCCCCCGTTGTGAGCCGCCGTGCCGTCGAGGCTCTGTGTTCAGTGCTTTTTTTCATACATACATGTGTATTTTTTGTTCATTGCATTTTTTTCATATATATAATTAATGTATATATGTATGTGGTAGCATTTTTTTGTTTATATAATTAATGGCTATGTATGTATGAATATAATGTTCATAGCATTTTTTTGTTTATATATGTTTTTTCATATATGTATTAATTTTTTATTTAGGTTGTTAGTAGATATCGATTTTAGGTTAGTGCATTTTAATTAGGTTAGTGTAGAGGAAAAAGTAAAATAAGGAAAAGGAAGAAAAGAGGAAGAACGAAGAAGGAAGAAGAAGAAGAAAAAGAATGAGAGGAAAAAGGAAAATAAGAAGAGAAGAAAGGAGAAGAAGAGGCGAGGAAAAGAAGAGGAGAAATAAATAAGAAGAAGAAAAAAGAAGAAAAAGAAGAGGAGAAGAAGAAACGAATAGAGGAAAAGAAGAAAAAATAGAATTTTTTTTCTATTTTTTCTTCTTGTCCTCTATTCCTTTCTTCTTCTTCTTCCTTCTTCCTTCTTCCTCTTTTCTTCCTTTTCCTTAATTATTTTCCTTTCTCGAGGGAGAAGAAGAAAAAGAAGAGGAGAAGAAGAAAGAAAGGAATAGAGGAGAAATAAATAAGAAGAACAAAAAAGAAGAAAAGGAAGAGGAGAAGAAGAAGAAATACAAAAAATCTATTTTTTCTTCTTCTCCTCTATTCCTTTCTTCTTCTCCTCTTTTTTCTTCTTCTTTTTTTTCTTCAATCTTCTCCTCCATTCCTTTCTTATTCTCCTCTTTTTATTTCTTCTTCGTTTTTTTATGCTTTATCGGGTCTGTCGCCGTCAGGCTGCTCGCCTTCACCCTCACCGCCCCCTCGAGATAACTTTGACATGAGGGGCGGTCGATATATATACCCCCTCTTGACCATGATAACCTATACAACGGCAGCACCCCCCTCGGCCCTCTCGCTCGACCAAAACACTCGAGGCCACCAAAATTTACCAAGTTAAAAGAGCGTTGTCGTCGAGGCGACCCCAAACCCTTGAAGCGTTGTGTCGAGGCAATCCCAAACCCTAGAGAAGCAGCGTCGAGGCCACTAACATGATTCCTTATTGTGATTAGCTAGCTAGTTCTACGTTTGCCACTAATATATATCCATCTATACCATGTTTGAATAATAATTGACTTGTTGTAAATATTTTCAGAAACTATGGAGCACTACTGAGACGAAGCAACAGAAGCGATGTTGGGGGAGATGATCGCAGAAGGAACTGATGTCATTGCGTCATTTTTCAACGACGTCATTGGTCAGGAAGGACTGGGTGAAGAAGAGGGCTATGTTCATGATGGCTCCGGCCCATTAATGCTGGTACAAGAAGAGGGCTATGTTCATGATGGCTCCGGTGATGACCCAGTGGAGGTACAAGAAGGAGACCGTGCTGACTGCTCCGGTGACCGAACCGAGTCCGTCCAGGTATATATATATTAGTTAAGCCCGTGCTGACTAGTTAATTGATGCATTCATTGTTTTGGTATATGTACACATGTCAATTACTCTCATCTTTCTTCCTTTTAATTTCTAGCCCTCCGGATAGAGCACAACTTAAGTAAGGAGATGAGGCCCGAAGAAAAAGTTGAGCTCGGATGAAAGGTTTGAGATCATAGAAATCGTGCCTAACGGCGAACCGATTGAACCCATCCGGACAAAGAATGCATTTTCTGCTCAGTGCGGAGTTTTTTTAGGGACAAGATGCCGATCAGCATCCAGCAATGTTATAAGCCTAAGGACGACCCTGAGGTGTCTTATGTCAATGATATGCAGAAAGAGGATCTTTGGACTCAGCTGAAGGCAAATTTCACCCTACCGCCAGAGGAGGATCCAGAGAAGCCAGTTAAAGAGAAATTAATCAAGTCTTGTGCTCTTAAGAACATGGCAACCCTATTCAGGAGGTGGAGGAAAGAGTTGAACCATTTTGTCAAAAAAAAAAGACACCAAAATTCATCGACAAATATGAGAAGATCAAAGATCACTGGCCCGCATTTGTGGCCCACAAGACATCGGAAAAGAGTAAGAAGATGTCGGCGACAAACAAGCAAAATGCTGTGAAGAAGAAGCTTCACCATCGCACGGGGTCAGGTGGCTACCTCAAAGCCCGTCCTAAGTGGTCCAAGGAGGAGAATGATCTGTTTGAAAAAGGGATCGAACCAGAGACAATGAGATGGCCAGACCGTTGCCAGACTTGGTTCTTCGGGGCTGGCGGAACCTTGGACCCTGTACCAGGGATGTGCCGTTGGACGGACGAGCAACTGGAAATACCAGTAAAGAACCTTCGACACTATATCAATGCAGCGTAGAAAGGGACGTTCGTACCAGACAGGGAGAAGGACGAGCTCACAATGGCCCTCGGGAATCCTGAGCCCCCTGGACGGACATGAGGCATGCCAGGCTCCATTCCGTGGAAGGTTGGTTTTCCGGACGCAGGGGGTTACAAAACCCATGAGAGGAGGAAGAAACTGGAGCAGGGCCAACTGCAAGCGCTGCACGAAAGGGTAATGGGGCTAGAGGAATGAGAAGAGGAACTAGAAGCAACAGATCGCAGCAAACGACCTGCCGAAGCTTCCCCCGAAGCTACCCCGCCATCTCAGCGGAAAAGCAGCGTGGCTTCCACCGAGCTGCTTCAGCCGGAGCATGTCTTGACGGTTGCTGCCAGCTATCCCGTGGATGCTATCACGGAGTCTCAACATTGCCACATTATGGCGCGATGGATGAATTTGAACGTCAAGGCGACTGTTGGCTCTGTTTATCCTACTGGATCCGGAGCAACTTATCACTGCCGGCCGATTCTAGAAGGATATGCTAAGGTGATGGTGGATGAAATAACGGAGGGATTTTAGGACCTCGTGCTTGACCACCCTACCGGTGAAGGGAAGACTAGGCTGGGTTCTGCTCTGAAGACTCCATGCCTATGGCGGAAGGAGCTCATCAACCTTCCGAACTGGACGCCTCCGCCTCCTCCTCCTCCTCCGGCGAGTCAGGGCACTCCGCCTCCTCCTCTGGCGAGTGACGATCAGGGCACGTGTGGCGGCACTCCGCCTCCTTCTCCGGCGCGTGGCGGCACTCTGCCTCCTTCTCCGCCTGCGCCGGTGCTCTCGAGACGCGTCGTACTCCTTCTCCTCCGCCTCGTAAGCAAGCACGAAAGAAGTCAGACGCCGCAGCCGCCCTGGCTGCTCCGGCGCGTCGTACTCCTTCTCCTCCGCCTCGTAAGCAAGCACGAAAGAAGTCAGACGCCGCAGCCGCTCCGTCTGCTCCGGCGTCTAGCAGCACAACCAGAGGCGGGAGGCAATACAGATACGGTCCACCTCTCAAGCCTCTAGCGAAGTTACTGTACGAGAGGACCGAGGAGGAAAACGATACGATTGTGCGGACCCACGTGAAGGAGTTCTTTGAAGGGGTGAAAGCAAAGAGACATCCACCTCCGGAGGAGAAGGTAGATCTGTTGAAAGCAAAGCGCACTATCGATACCCTGAGGAAACCACCAAAGTCTCCGCCGAGAACCAACTATGAGCGCAGTACTGAACAGACATATCTCCAAGCCCAGCGGTCGGGAACTACTGTCAGTGCTAAAAGGTTAAAAGAACGAGCAAAGGGGAAAAAATTGCCCAGCTCGGCGAACAAGCACATGAATCGTGCCCCCCACTCAATGTGTCTAATGCTCCGGGGACGGTGGCCGGTTATGGCAATCTTGCAGATTACCTACCTGATGATCAACTTCCTGATATCTTGGAGGTGGACGAACACAGATACGAGTACGGGAAGCCTCTCGTCAAAGATGAAAAATCTCTGACAACAATAATGTGAAGATTCCATAATTGGTACATGGAAACCTGCAGAGAGTCTGGGGGTACGAATGCTTTGTATCTGAATATTAAAGAGGAGCACGACCTCATTGCAAATGATCTGTTGACTGTTCCATTTGATGAGTTCTTCGTGTTCTTCAATCAAAAGGCCCTCGATAAACTAATGGTCTTTTGCTACTGTCTGTAAGTACTATTTCTGTCATTAAGTCTCTATATATAGGTCGGCTCTTTCATTTCATGTATTTATAATTAATTATCCTCAATATATTATGCAGATTGAAGATCGTCGAGTGCAAAAAACAAGAAATTTATGATATTGGGTTCATTAACACAAATATCATAGATGAATTTCTGGTTAAAAAGGACGTCAAAGAGGCCGGGGACAACTTGCTACGATCGTTGATCAAAAATCAAAACAAAGATACCATACTCTTTCCTTACAACGGCAAGTGAGTGTTACTGTCCTGTGCATATTTCGGTTTCCCTTATTACTCGAGCGAGGTTATAGTAATGTAACTGATGAGTTATGAATGTGTGCGCAGGTACCACTATGTTCTTCTGGAGATTAAGCTTGAGCGGGGACTAGTAACCGTCTTAGACTCGAGACGGAAAGATCCCGTAACCTATGTAGACATGACTGAATTGCTCAACAAGTAAGTTCAATCGATCATTATCGCACCATATCGGCAACTTTTTGTTCATTTCCTGATATCTCAAGTAATAATAATTATTTTCTTTGTCTTGCAGGGTTTGTAAACAGTTCACCGCAGAAGCTCCGGGACTGCCGAAGGAGCTGTGATATACATACCTGAAAGTAAGTACTACTAGCTAGCTAGTTGGGCGCATCTCCCGTTGATTCTATAGCTATACTTTCATCAATGCCATTTATAATGCTTCATTATCAGTTTGATTGACCTCTATTTCTCGTAAAGTGCTTGTGGCAGGAAGAAGGGAATGATTTCTGTGGATACTACGTGTGCGAGTTCATCCACAACGCGACTTTGAAAAACAAGCAGGGCTACTCTAAAAGACAATATGAAGTGCGTAAGCAATAATATTCAAAATTTCATTTTATTACACCATCATTTCTGTTGAGTTTCATTCATATATATGTATTAATTAACCCCCTTCTTCAAATTAGATGTGGCAGATGCGGAATGAACTCCTAGAACCAGATCGCATGAAAGCAATTCAAGAGGAATTGGTGGGATTCTTTCTTGACCACGTCATCAATAAAGCTGGAGAATACCATGTGGAAATTGATTTCAGTTACTAGGGGATTGTAATTAAGAGATCTTATACATATTGTACAAGTATGTAGCCAGTAGCGTCGGATACATGATATACGAAAACTTGTTGTTCGACCAATCTCTCGGAGAAGGAGAGGTCGATGGATCACTTCTCTCGGTATGCATGACGAACTTCTGTACTCAATGGTTCTCTCGATCACTTATGTATATATAGTACGTAGCATCGACCAAGCACAGACATAAGAGAGGAAACTTCTCTCTATTAATTAGCTAGCTAACACAATATATGAAACACCTAAATTAACCCCCCAAAACCCCCACCCCCCCTCCTTTCAAAAAAAAAACCAGCCACTGGAATGCTGAGGCGTGGATGCCTTTTGGTCCCGGTTGGTACCACCAACCGGGACCAAAGGCCCCCTGACTGGGCTCGGCACAGAGGGCCACGTGGAGGAACATTGGTCCTGGTTCGTGTTTGAACCGGGACTAATGGGTGGATGTATTAGTAACGACCCATTAGTCCTGGTTCACGATCCGGGACTAAAGACCCTTACGAACCGAGACTATTAGGTGTTTTTCTACTAGTGATAGTTTCTTTTAATGGAGCATGCTATAGTTGGTACTCCTGGATCTCCTAGTTTCTTTCGTATTCCACCCTTAAAAGTATAATTAGCTATCATGGTGGAAATTTCAGCTTCCGGTATCTTCCTTTTATTTTTAACAATATCTTTCATATACTTAGCATAAGGATTCATTTTAAGCATATCAGTCAAACGCATACGCAAAAAGATAGGTCTAATCATTTCAGCGAAGCGCTCAAAATCCTCATCATCCTTTTTCTTTGATGACTTAGGAGGAAAAGGCATGTGTTTCTGAACCTATGGCTCTATTTCTTTAATGTGCTTCCTAGCAACGAAGTCTCTCTTATCACAACGTTCATTCTTTGATTGTGGGTTATCAAGATCAACGGCAGGTTCAATTTCTACATCATTGTTATTACTAGGTTGAGTATCAACATGAACATCATCATTAACATTATCACTAGGTTCATGTTCATTACCAGCTTGTGTTTCAGCATCGGAAATAGAAATATCATTAGGATTCTCATGTGTGTCAACAATAGGTTCACTAGAAGCATGCAAAGTCCTATCATTTTTCTTTTTATTTTTCTTAGAAGGACTAGGTGCATCAAAATTAGTTCTTTGAGAATCTTGCCCAACTCTCTTAGGATGGCCCTCAGGATACAAAGGTTCTTGGGTCATTCTACCACCTCTAGTCATAACTCTAACAACATTATCATTATTCTTATTATTTAATTCATTGAGCAGATCATCTTGTGCCTTAAGTACTTGTTCTACTTGAGTGGTAACCATGGATGCATGTTTACTAATAAGCTTAAGGTCACCTTTAACTCTAGACATATAATCACTGAAGTGTTCAATCATATAAGCATTACGTTTCAATTGTCTACCAACATAAGCAATGAAGTTTTCTTGTTTAACAATAAAATTATCAAACTCATCCAAGCATTGGCTAGCTGATTATAACGAGGGATATCACCTTCATCAAATCTATAGAGAGAATTTACCATTACTACCTGTGTCGGGTTATTAAGACCATTTATTTTTTCAATAGGTGGTAAACTTTTAACATCTTCACCTTTAATACCTTTTTCTTTCATAGATTTCTTTTCCTCTTGCATATCTTCAGGACTGAGAAATAGAATACCCCTTTTCTTCGGAGTTGGCTTAGGAGTTGGTTTAGGAAGTGTCCAATCATTATCATTACTCAATATATTATTCAATAGCAATTCAGCTTGCTCAACATTTCTTTCTCTGAAAACACAACCAGCACAACTATCCAGGTGGTCTCTGGAAGCATCGGTTAGTCCATTATAAAAGATATGAAATATTTCATTTTCTTAAGAGGATGATGAGGCAAAGCATTAAGTAATCGAAGAAACCTCCCCCAAGCTTGTGGGAGACTCTCTTCTTCAATTTGCACAAAGTTATATATTTCCCTTAAGGCAGCTTGTTGCGGGGAAATATTTTGCAGAGAAGTAATAAATCATATCCTGGGGACTACGCACACAACCAAGAGCAAGATAATTAAACCATATCTTAGCATCACCCTTTAATGAGAAAGGAAACAATTTAAGGATATAGTAGTAACAATTTTTTTCCTCATGAGTGAATAGGGTGGCTATAGCATTCAATTTAGTAAGATGTGCCACAACAGTTTTAGATTCATAGCCATAAAAGAGATCATATTCAACCAAAGTAATTAACTCAGGATCAATAGAGAAATCATAATCCTTATCAGTAACACAGATAGGTGAAGTAGCAAAAGCAGGGTCATATTTCATTCTAGCATTCAAAGACTTTTCTTTCAGCTCAGCTAACAGTTTCTTAAGATCATATCTATCTTTGCAAACAAAAAGGTCTCTAGCAGTTTCTTTATCCATAACATAACCGTCAGGCACATCAGCCAATTCATATCTAGGAGGAGAATCTACATCATCACTTTCATCAATGTTATTAGTTTCAATAATTTGATTCTCTGTAACCCTAGCAAGTTGTTCATCAAGAAATTGACCTAATGGCACAATATTATCAAGTAGAGAAGTAGTTTCATCATAAGCATCATGCATAGGAGAAGTGGCATCATCAATAACATGCGACATATCAGAATAAATAGTAGGTGTCGGTGTAGGTGTCACAAATTTACTCATAACAGAAGGTGAATCAAGTGCAGAGCTAGATGACAGTACCTTACCTCCCCTCGTAATTGAGGGAAAAATCTTGGTTCTTTCATCTTTCAAGTTCCTCATAGTGATCAACAGATACAAATCCCAAGTGACTCAAAGAATATAGCTATGCTCTCCGGCAACGGCGCCAGAAAAAGGTCTTGATAGCCCACAAGTATAGGGGATCGCAACAGTTTTCGAGGGTAGAGTATTCAACCAAAATTTATTGATTCAACACAAGGGGAGCCAAAGAATATTCTCAAGTATTAGCACATGAGTTCTCAATTCAACCAAACCTGAAAGACTTAATATCTGCAGCAAAGTATTTAGTAGCAAAGTAGTATGGAAGTAACAGTAATAATGGCAAAAGTAATAGTAGAAGTTTTGTAGTAATCGTAACAGTGGCAACAGAAAAGTAACTAAACAAAGATCAATATGTGAAAATCTCGTAGGCAATGGATCAATGATGGATAATTATGTCGGATGCAATTCATCATTCAATAGTTATAACATAGGGTGACATAGAACTAGCTCCAGTTCTTCAATGTAATGTAGGCATGTATTCCGAATATAGTCATACATGCTTATGGAAAAGAACTTGCATGGCATCTTTTTGTCCTACCCTACTCTGGCAGCGGGGTCCTATTGGAAACTAAGGAATATTAAGGCCTCCTTTTAATAGAGTACCGGACCAAAGCATTAGCACTTAGTGAATACATGAACTCCTCAAACTACGGTCCTCACCAGGAGTGGTCCCAATTATTGTCACTTCGGGGTTGCCGGATCATAACACATTGTAGGTGACTATTGACTTGCAAGATAGGATCAAGAACTCACATATATTCATGAAAACATAATAGGTTCATATCTGAAATCATGGCACTCGGGCCCTAGTGACAAGCATTAAGCATGGCAAAGCAATAGCAACATCAATCATAGAATATATTGGATACTAGGGATCAAACAGTAACAAAACTAACTTGATTACATGGTAAATCTCATCCAACCCATCACCGTCCAGCAAGCCTACGATGGGATTACTCACGCACGGCGGTGAGCATCATGAAATTGGCGATGGAGGATGGTTGATGATGACGATGGCGACATATTCCCCTGAATTTTTCTCCCTGAAGAAGATTAGGGCTTGGCGGCAGCTCCATATTGTAAAACGCGGTGAATCCTTCTTCCTAAATTTTTTTCTCCTCGAAAGTGAATATATGGAGTTGGAGGTGAGGTCAGTGGAGTCCCAGGGATTTTCAAAACGTGTCTCCGTGGATTTTCATGTCATTCCGAGAACTTCGATTTCTGCACAAAAATAACACCATGGCAGTTCTGTTGAAAACAGCATCATCCGGGTTAGTTCCATTCAAATCATGCAAGTTAGAGTCCAAAACAAGGGCAAAAGTGTTTGGAAAAGTAGATACGTTGGAGACATAGCATCTATGTCCGTTCTTTTACATGTGAAAATCATGTTACCGTTGTGTTTGACGAGTGTGGTTTTTCTGTTAAGGACGCTCGCACCCGGATGGTACTCTACCAAGGTGATAGCCCCGACGAGCTCTACCCGGTCCACTCCATCGCCTCCACCACCTCCGCCACCCTTGTTGCCCTTGCCACCGGTCACTACTAGGGAAAACCTTATACACAGAAATTTAGCAACAACGCGGGTCAAAAAAGCGCGCTAGTGCTATATAGCAGTAGCGATTTAAGAGAAACCGCGCTACAGATACAAACTTAGCAGTAGCGCTAGTAGATGCGAAAGCGCTACTACTAATATTCCCATTGGCAGAATGATAGGCTACGCATAGCAGTAGCGGGCTTAGAAGAAACGCGCTACCGCTAGGGCATAATTAGCAGCGCGTTTCCAGGGAAGAGCACTACTACTAACGGAAATAAAATAAGATGAAAAACAAATAGAAAAGTAAATGAAAATGAAAGAAATAGAAAAAGGAGAAAGGAAAAAATAAAATGTAAAGCAAAATAAACGAAAAAGCGAAAAAACGGAGGAAGGCATAGCAGCGTGTGTTTGTAGGAGGCGCTATAGCTAACGTAGTTGCAGCGCGTGTCCTAGACCCCCACTATAGAAACAAAAAAGGAAATTAAAAAAGGAAGAAATTTACATAGCTATAGCAGCAGCGCGTTTTGCAAAAACAGCTATAGCTATCTTAGCGATAGCGCGTTTTGCGAAACACGCTACCGCTAAGTTTGACTTAACCAAAAAACCCTTTCCCTCTGGCCACTTCTCCCCCAAATCCCTCAACCCACCCCGCGCGCCGCCGTCTCCCCGATTCACCGTCGCCCCACTTCGCCGCCGACGTCGACGCCACCAGAGCCGTGCGCCGTCGACGACACCGGAGCCGCCCCCAACGCCACGGAGCCGCGCGGCCTCGTCAACGCCACCGGAGCCGCCGTCGACGCCACCTTCCTCGCTGTCACCGGAGACGCCCCTGCCTCCCTCGCCGTCACCGGAGACGCCCCTGCCTCCCTCGCCGTCACCGGAGACGCCCCTGCCTCCCTCGCCCCACTGCCTCCGTCGCCACCACCGGAGCCATCATCTGTAAGCCCCCACCCCTTCTCTCTCTCTCATGCATAGGTTAGCCAATTTAATTAGGTTAATTATCTAGGTTAGGGCAAAAATTTAGTTAGGGCTTTGACAGAGAAGTAGTTAGGTTAACTAGTTTAATTAGGTTAATTATCTAGGTTAGTGCAAAAACTTAGTTAGGGCTTTGACAGAGAACTAGTCAGGTTAACTAGTTTAATTAGGTTAATTATCCAGGTTAATTAGTGCAAAAATTTATTTTAGGCTTTGACAGAAAACTAGCTGCGTTAAACTAGTTTAATTAAGGTTAATTATCTAGGTAAACTAGATTAACTAACTAGGTTAAATAGGTAGGTTAATTAGGTTCGTTGGATTAACAAGCTAGGTTAAGTAGATTGGCAAAGGTTTTTGATTTTTGAAAAGACCACTATTTTTCAAGGAAAAGAATTTAGGAAAATTTTATTTTTCATTGAAGTGGTCATGTTATATCTTTTCATTGAAGTTGTTCGATTGTGCCCAAGTGGCTTTGTTGTTTCCAGGGAATGATGCTGAGTGGCCTATGTTTTGCCGGAATGTTGATTCATTTCTGTTCCGGCAAATTTCAAGTTCTCGATTTGTCCACTTTTTAGCAAAGGTCATGCCGAAATTTCCCGTGAATTTTGGCATGACTTGTGCTACAAACTAGGACATATCGAGTGCCCGGGATTTGCCGCACCAGGAAGGAGTCAACATTACTGCAAAACAATAGTCCTTTTTTATGTCGTTATTCATTTTATTAGGTCTAGAATTAATTGACTAGATTTAATCATAGGAAACATGGCTAGCAACGATGAAGGACAGGGTTCTGGTGATTGCGACGACGCCTACCGGGAAGCAGACGAATTTTTTAGCCTTACCGACGATCAACAGATGTTGTTGCTGGGCCCACCGATGGCATCGGGGACTGAGACCGACACGAAGACCGGTGCTGAGACCGACACGCAGACTGGTGCTGAGACTGAGACCAGCGCTGAGATTCAGACCGGCATCGAGACCGGCACTGAGACCGGTGCTGCCTCGGGGAGCGGAGCCGGTGTAGAACCGAAAGCAAAGAGGCAACGGGTTCCTAACAAACTTAGGACTACTAGACTGGTGGTCACGACGGTGGACGACAGCAATTTTGAGCCAAAGGCGCCCGAGGAAGCGCGCGCGTGCTATGGCAATCAAATAGGCTGCATCATACGGACAACCGCCACCATCAACGATGAGAATCTAAAGAAGATAGAAAATATGAGGAGCTCCCTCCTAAATAAGTTTCACCAGATATTCTTGTTCCCGGGACGGAATGAGAAGGATTATGAAGATCCAGACAAGGACCCGGCAAAGAAGAAGATAAACAAACACGCCATGACCAAGTTTAGCAACGCTTGGCCGCCTGGAAAAATCGAGTGAAAGCAAAGATCAACGACGGGGAACCCTACTCCGAGATTGTAAAGGATAGTCCGACAATCACGGAAGAGCAGTTTCAAATATTCAAGGAGGCTTGCGAGGCCGAAGCTGCCAAAGAAAATTCTAAGTACATGAAGGGGCTTCAAAAGAGGAACATTGGGACCCACCACCTCGGAAGCCGTGGTTACGGTGGAAGGAGGTCCAAATGGGCCAAGGAGGACGCGGAAGCCGCGAGTCTAGGCAATCCCAGACCCCTTGGAGGTTCCAAATGGCCAAGGAGCGTGACGTCCTAAGGGCCCGGCACCGTTGGGACCCAGTGAAGAAGGTTTACGAGACAACACCGGTCATTACGGAGTTCATGATACTGCTGGTAATTTTAGTTTCTGATCAATTCGACTGCACACGTTAGTCATATTTGTAAACGATCCTTGTGCCTTTTGCAGAGAGAGCAGCACTGGATTGCGGCCGAAAGCGACTCGCCGTCTGAGGCATTGGCGAGGCCCAAGTGGGACACTCCATTCAACCGGGCATTGAACATATTGAAACAAAAACCGGTGGATACTCGACCGTCGTATGGACGCGTGCACGGTGTCGGAGACGGCGCCACGTGGAAGAAGTACTACCGTGAGACCACGGAGGAGAAAAAGGAAAGACGGAGGTTAACTGAAGAAAGCATCGACAAGAAGGTTGAGATTGCGGTTGAGAAGAAATCATCTCAGACAGTCGCAACAGCGGTAGCTGCCGCAAAACAGGCGATTGCAGATATATCTACTTCCTTGGTGACGGGCGTTTACACTTGGACAAGGCAAAATCCAGAAAAAAATGCAGAGGACTTTCCCCTTGCTGACTTCTTGGCCGCACCTGCTCCCGCACCGGCTCCCGCACCTGCTCCCGCACCGGCTCCCGCACCTGCTCCCGTACCGGCTCCCACACCTGCTCCCGCACCGGATGTGCTCGGTGGTGCCTCCTCTTTGGCTGAGCTCGACGCCCTCACGGTATCTGCCACACCGGCCCCCTTCAATATAAATGTATAATCTCCCGTTTTCGTTGCCTTTCGGATGTCTCACGTCGCAGACTTTTCTTTGCAGGCCGACGAAACCCCGTGCACCATATTGTACACCATCGGCGAACAGAAGGTGGACGTGGGGAAGGGGACGATAATGGAGCCGAAGGAACCATTGTTCCACAGCCGGTCGATCCCCCCGAACGTCTTCAAGGTTTCCGTGGCCAGTGTCAAACCGGGCCACGAGAATTTGCCTCCTCTAATACTAGTGGGGGATGACGACGAGACCCCGCGGCGGCTTGGTGATTGTTGCAATGGGTGGGTCCTGTTGTGGCCAAAGAGTCTGCTTCGTCTGGAGGCGGCCGGGAGCACACCCACGAGCACGCAGCCTCAGCAAGGTATGAACATCAACACCCCACCTACCCAATTAGCGTCGGGTGTCGGGTTGGGTGATAGCGGACGGGGTAAGCAGGTGGCTCCATTAGTCGCTGATGACGTCGCCATGGATGAGGATGAGGATGACGATGGCGCTGAACAGTATGTCTATACTGGCGCCTCCTCAGGGTTTGAGCATCATGAGTCGGTGCCTGAATTACCGTCTCAACGTATTATTGACGACCATCCGGTGGTAAAGAAGCCTAGGAAGAGAGCGAGGAAAGGCAAAAAAGCTGATTCTATGATCCAGCCGCCTCAGCAGCCTCGGCTTCAGGACCGTGTAGATATCCCCGATGCTGATAAATGGCATATCCCCGGTCGACCAATCCTACCTGAAACAGCGCTACGGGCCAGATTCGGCGATCTAAGGAGACTTCATGACGATGTGCTGCGGGTAGAGAAAGGCCTCATCGCCTCGAAAGATCCAGGATACCCACTCTACGTGGTTAACGTTCCGCGGCAAATGTCGTACGTCGACGGCTTCCCCGCGGATAAGTTCTTCCTCCGATTCGATTACATATTCGACATGTTTCACGTGAAGAAGCTGGATTTTACGTTTGTCCGCCTTTATGCCTTGCACATGAACTACATCATTGGGGTTGAGCAGATACGTTTATCTGTGTCGCTGACCCGTACTACATGCACGAGGGCTTCTTGGGAGTCTGTGCACAGCATCGTGAATACGCGAGGGATTACATCGTCAGTTTCATGCTCGCCAATAAGGACAAGGAGGCGATTCTCGTGCCTTATCATCCCGTGTAAGTCATCCGCGCTGCTATCCTTCCTTCGATTTCAATAATTCATTTGCACGGTGGAGGCTAATTAATTTGAGGTGTACTTATTTTGCGCAGCGGCGGGCGCGCCGTCCTCATCATCCTCTACCCCCGATTCTCCCACGCTCTTTACTTGGACTCGTCGAAGAACATTCACAAAAAGGATTACACCCACATCAAAGATGTTCTCGACAGTGCTATGTTTTACTACCAAGCAAGGGGTGGAGAGGTTAGGGACAAGAAGAGAAGGGGCGGCAGGGCCGCCTTCAGCCATAAGACCGACTTCTGCTGCATCCAGCAACCGAACGATTCTCTTAATGATGGATTCTATGTCCTACACCACATGCTGGAGTACAGACGGGATCACCAGAACCTTCACATGGCACCTAGATCTGGCGATGCCCATATTCTGCAATGGGCAAAGGACATAGGAGATATCGAGGATCATCGACTTCGAGCTGAGTTCTATAACATCCAGCGCGAACTTGCCCAAATCATCATGAATGAGGTCGTCGGAAAAACAGGGATGTTCCATGCAGAAGGACAAATGTCGCGGGAAGACGTCCGAACATGGATAGCCTCTCAGCGTCTCGACATGAAGCCTTTCACTAAGCTCGATGACTATCTCCCTGACATGGATGGATGGCACGACATGATGGAGTGATTGTCGATATATGACAATGTGTCCGTTTAGTCCATACTTTCTTTTATGACAAAACTTTGAGTTATGCACGGTGAAACTTTATTTGTGATGTAATTAAACCGTCCTCCTCCTCGACTAGCGAAAATCACTCTAGTTAGGTCATTTTGGGTACGATGAACTTTGTTATTTATGCTTATGATATGTTGTTTCTATTTTTGCCAAGTCTGTCTCTTTCTGTTGCTCAACTATATATGTTGCATATCATCGACTCATGTGACGATGCAGGTGCATAGATCATAGATGGCGAAGAAGTGCTACGCCAGGAGTATATATACGACAAGTGGCCGGAGTGTCAGGCCCAGGTGTACCGGTTTTCGGTTTCCGAGCGACACGCAGTACTTAGTTTAGGTTCACGCTAATGCGAGAGAGGGATACGAACTCATGTACTCAAAGTGATAGCTATTCTCGCGTATATCATTGTTTAGATGGATGACGATGTATTTGCAAGTAATCGAGACTTGTATCGCTATTTTCGAGATTGATGACGAGAGACCACTTTGTGCTGGATGATGATTATGATGATGACATGATTTGATGAGACTAATTGTATGTATATGCTATGATTACATTTGTATGTGGATGATATGCTAAATATTATTGTATAAAGCCTATTCAAATACAAAGCAAATAAAAAACGAATATGCAGGAAAAAAACTAATAAAACTAGTAGTAGCGAGGGGGGGGATTTAGCAGTAGCGCCGACTTACCAGTAGCGCTTCCTGCTGAAAAGCGCTGCAGATAATATCAGTAGCGCCGTTTTCTGAAGAGCGCTACAGCTATTCATCAGTAGCAGTAGCGTGGGTCAACAGGCGCTACTGCTACACGTTAGCTGTAGCGCCTTATTAGTAGCGCCGATACCCGTGCTACTGAGAGGGCCAAAACCCGCGCTGCTGCTAGGCTTTTCCCTAGTAGTGGGTGTGGATCTCTGGCATGCTCACTTGGGTCATCCCAAACCCGCCACCCTTCATCATATACTTCATAGTTCTTCTTTCATGTGTAATAAGATCGATGATCACTCTTGTTATGCATATCGCATCGGCAAACATACTCGTCTTCATTTTAGGGCATTTTCTATGTCACGTCATACCCGTTTGAGTTAATTCATAGTGATGTTTGGACCTCTCCAGTTGCAGGTAATACGGGCTACCTTTATTACCTTGTTATACTTGATGATTTTTCGCACTATGTGTGGACCTTCCCATTGCGGCGTAAGTCCGATGTTATCTCCACTCTCGCCGCATTCTACTCCTACGTTCTCACACAGTTTAGTCGTCCCATCCTTGTGTTTCAGACAGATAACGGGAAGGAGTTCGACAACTTAGTTGTTCGCACTCCCCTCTCCACACGTGGCATGACTTTTCGTCTCACATGCCCGTACACTTCACAACAGAACGGTGGTGCTAAGCGCGTCCTCCGCACTCTTAATGGCTGTGTTTGGATGCTTCTCTTTCATGCCAATGTGCCTCCGCGCTTTTGGCGTGACGCTCTCGCCGCCGCATCACTCCTCGTTAACATCTGCCCCCGCCGTACTCGCGGGAACTTTGCACCTCATCATCTTCTCTTCAGTGCACCGCCCTCTTATGATGAGCTTCGTAGTTTCGGCTGTCTCTGCTATCCTAGCATCGCCACCACTGCGCCACATAAGTTTTCACCCCGCTCCGTCTCATGCATCTTCCTCGGCTACCTACCTAACACTAAAGGCTATCGCTGCTACGACCTTGTCTCACATCGAGTATTCACCTCCCGACACGTTTACTTTGATGAGAAGGTGTTTCACTTTCAGTAGTAGGTACCTCTCGTTGCCCTGTCGCCGCCGGCCATCGGCGGCCCTTCGGCGGCCCCATCAAGTGGACGGCCCCGCCCGGCTCTCGGGCCACCTCCGGGCTTTGACGGTCCTCACGCCGTGGGACTGCGCCTCGCGCCCCCACGCTGCCTTTTCCATCACCACCGGCCTCGCCGCCGGCACCCTCCTGGCTGCCTCGCATCGTCCCTTCGTCGGCCACCTTCTCGACGCCTTCGCCCGTGTCCTTGGTGTCTGCCTCGGCGGCTTCCTCATGGGCGCCCTCACCGGCTGCCTCGTCGGCCGCCTTGCCGGTGTCGGTGCCCTGGGCTGACCCCTCGGGCCTCATTCCGGAGTTGCCATCTCGCCCCCTCACTCGGGCTCGAGCCGACGTTCAACGCCCTAGTTTGCGGTACTCCAGCGACTAGTATCTCCTCGCTGCCTCCACCACCGAGCCATCTCCGATTCCTGCGTCCGCCAGAGTAGCCCTGCATGATCCTCATTGGCTTGCTGCGATGCAGGAAGAGTTCGACGCTCTTCAGCGGAACCGTACCTGGACACTGGTTCCTTGGCCTTCTCGCGCCAACGTCATCAGTGGCAAGTGGGTCTTCCGTCATAAGACCCACTCGTATGGTACACTTGAGCGCTACAAGGCTCGCTGGATGGTCCATGGGTTTCGGCAACGTGCTGGCGTTGACTTCGCTGAGACGTTTGCACCGGTTGTCAAAGCGGGCACGATCCGCACCATCCTCCAGCTGGCGGTCTCCCGTGGCTGGCTGGTTCATCACATGGATGTCTCCAACGCCTTCCTTATTGACCACCTTGAGGAGCAGGTTTACTGTGAGAAGCCCACCGGTTTCGTCGACGCCTCTCATCCTGGCCATGTGTGCTTGTTGTCCCGGTCTCTATACGGTCTCAAGCAAGCACCTCGCATGTGGTACCAGCGTATCACCGGGTTCCTTCAGACACTAGGCTTGAGCGTCACCTCCTCGGATGCGTCGTTATATGTATATCACCGCGGCGACACGCCTGCCTACTTGCTACTCTACGTCGACGACATCGTCCTGACGGCTTCCTCCGCAACCCTTCTTTAGAAGATCACTCTTCGGCTGTGTGACGAATTTGCTATCAAGGACTTGGGTGCTCTTCGTTATTTCCTTGCCATTGAGGTCGTTTGGCCACCCGGCGGCTTCTTTCTTCATCAGTAGAAGTATGCGTATGAGCTACTTGAGCATGCCGCCATGCTCAATTGTCACCCTATCGCAAGTCCTGTTGACATGAAGGCCAAGGTTTCCGCTCTCAAGGGCTCGCGCATGTCGGATGCTCTATTCTACCAGTCCAGCGTCTGTGCTCTTCAGTATCTGACACTCACCCGGCCAGATCTACAGTATGATGTTCAACAGTTGTCTCTCCACATGCACGCCCTTCGTGACTCTCATTGGACACTCATAAAACGGATTCTCAGATACATCCGTGGCACGATGTTTCTTGGACTCACTCTCACGGCGTCCACTTCTCTGGAGATGGTGGCTTATTCCAATGCTGATTGCGCTGGCTGCCCTGACCTCTGGCTACTGTGTCTATCTCGGTCCTTCCCTAGTCCCGTGGTCGTCCAAGCGACAACCCACAATTTCGCGCTCCAGCGTGGAGGCCGAGCACCAAGCAGTGGCTAAAGCAGTCCCCGAGTGCACCTGGCTACCACAACTACTTCAGGAGTTGCATCATGATGTCTCCCAGGCTACAGTTGTCTACTGTGACAACGTCTCCGCGGTGTACCTTTCCGCCAACCCCGTTCATCATCACCGGACCAAGCACACTGAGCTGGACATTCACTTTGTGCGCGAACATGTGGCCCTTGGACGCATTCGGGTTCTCATGTTCCGACCGCACAACAGTTCGCCGATGTGATGACTAAGGCACTGCCTACTTCCACCTTCGATGAGTTTCGTTCCAGTCTCCGCATCTCTGGCGATGCTTCGACTGCGGGGGTGGGGTGTTGAATATATTGTGTGCATGTATATTGTTTCTTGGGCCCACCGAGGTTGTGGCTCTATCCTGTACATCATATATACATGTCTTATGCATCGATCAATGCAATTGTGTGGCACGGCCTATTCTAGTTCTCTACAGGTTGAAACAAGCAACCTCGGAATCTGAATATCCCGGACAGTCAAAATTTCATGGCCCGCCTCCACTATTTCAGAAAGGGTCCAAAGTTTACAACCTCGAAGTAGGGCCAAAAGTCGATACGGAACTTCATGCTGTCCTGCACGCGTAGTCCATTCACCTCCATTCACCTCCATGCTGTCCTGCACGCGTAGGGCCAAAAGTCGATACGGAACTTCCAAGAAACTTGCCTCCTCAGCTACAAGCTCGTTCGCTGCGGCGAGGTGTGGTGGCTTCTGTACACCATGAACCTTGCCTTCGGACTGCGCGGTCGGGATAAGTTGTGTCATCATTGAACGCGGGCCTGTATCAATCTGATGAGCGATCCGGACGTACTTTCTCCCGCAAGTCAGAGACAAATTAGGTGGGCTATGCGGGATTCGGACGTACTTTATCCCGTAAGTCAGAGACAAATTAGGTGGGTTATGCGGGCGTCCGGCCCTGTCACGCCCGCTTCTCCATCCTGGCCCACAAAACCCCCCTCCCACACCCATGTACGCTTCCCACCAGAAACGGTCAGCGCCGCTCTAGCGCGTCAGTGCCACATTCATGCCCGGCGAGAGTAGACGCGACCTCTCAGTGGCACCGACATTGAAGCGGAGCACCCGCCGAGAGAGCGCCGCCTGCGCTGCTTCCCGGTGCACGCAACTGCTCCGTGTTCAAACGACACCACGGCCGTCCGTTGGTCCGTCTGCGGCCCACAATAATGACACGCGGTTGCCGTGGAACCTACTCCGGTTTCATCCGTCCGTCAGCCGCCCACCATTACCATCCGCCGGCTATATAAACTGCAGCCCCATCCACCGTCGACTGTTGGAAATGCCCTTATAAATCAAACTAGTAATCAAAAAATTACTACCAGATTAAGGAATTTGAACTTGATTGTAGCAGTATCCTACTTATATCAGGTGCACAAGTATCTTAAGAGTCTTTAATTGCCTACTAGTTGGCCAGCCTACAATATGTAAGGCGGAAAACAAAGCACTACTTGGTGAAAGCAGTGTTTTGACTCCCAAGCTTATATGAGCCTGGGAGTAAAAAATAATAATTAGAAATATTAAATAAATTTTAAAAAATCTGATTTTTTGTGGAGAAAGATGACTTAGTGCGTGATGTTCATTCCAAATTTCAGAGCATTTGGATGTTTGAGTAGCTCTTGGCAAAAAAGAAAATTAGAGGTATGTGAAAAAGTTTACTGTTTGTGCACTCTTCTGACCCTCTTTTTTTTTTGCTGAGAGCTATTGAGATCCAAATGATTTGTATTTTTTCACGCACTTGACAAACTCAATCATCCTACATGCAATTTTTTCGATTTTGTAATTATTTTTGAATTTAATGTTCACCGGCTGTAGATGAGCCCGGGCACAAAATTGGATATTCGCTACTTGGTATCCTATTGATCTGGTGGAATATTTAACTAAGTAGTGAATGTCCTAGTCTAAGAGCATTAGCACAGCCCACTTCCATGTTAACGATTAACAAGATACTAATCTTACATCAGCCTAACAATATTGCACCATCCTTGCAATTAGCATGGTTTGATTTTTGTTTTCTTTTTTGGTGCATACTTTATTCTTGTTAATAAATTTCTCTATGCATCGCTTTATGCAGAGGCCAAGGGTAATGCTCCTTTTCAAAAATAAAATAAAATAATAAAAGCAAATCACTCATTCAGAAAGCAATCAGATCTGTTCTATACTCTCAGTAATAGTAGCTTAAGCACATTTTTCAGTTCACATATTCAAGTGATCCTGTTCCATTCGCAATTAAAAGCACATGATATAAATTGGCATTCTCAGTGAATTAATATTCCTTGCATGTATGTATGTTCTTTTTGTCAATAACATGCACAAGTAAAGATGATTTACACAACATGATTTTGCATTGGTTATAGCCTGCTATGGTGCCAAGTCCTGTACATGAAACGATGCACTGCAGTACATCCAATTATTTGATCAATGTTCATGCGTATGCTAGAAGTGGTCAATTGTGGAACAATTCAAATACCTTGAATCTTGATGCAAAAAAAGAACAACACATGAATATTTCTCAATTCTATATAAGCAATTGTTTTATGTGTCCATGAACTCCAACCAATATCATGAATGATACATTCTTTCATTAGACAAGGATCCTGGCATTGATTCACTTGAAAGTTGCTCCAACGTTACTTGCGAAGAACCTGGAAACACTAATTACCCACATAGACATTTGGAAGTAATTAATTCGACAAATACTCTTGTCACTAGCCACCTATCATGTGATATGTTGTCCGAAATACTAGGTACTCGTTGTAGTGGCACCAGTTCAAGAGGCCATGGCTTTACGATGAGAACATTGTCGAGGTGCACAATGCTCCACCAACTAGTCGGGCAGTCGCATTACATAATATCCAATAATTGGTCATTTTTCCCACTTTATGGTTGACACTTTGTATTGAGTTTCTTGTGTTGATGGGAATACTCCAAGGCATGGATAATATGGCTTGAAGGCCTAAGCCCGAAAGCCCAATGACTGGGTTATCGTTCTTGGGCTCCACCTTTTTGCTCGAACCTCAGCCCAAAATCCCAAATACCTACGACTGAAACATAGGTGTAATAATGCACTTTTGTATTTTGAAAATGATTAAATTAATTCTCCCTCCGTCCCAAAATTCTTGTCTTAAATTTGTCTAGATACGGATGTATCAAGTCACGTTTTCGTATTAGATATATCCGTATCTAGACAAATCTAAGAAAGAATTTTGGAACGGAGGGAGTACATTTAAGTCGAACAAGGCTACTCTTTGCACGTTCTTGGCAGATCTGGGCCCGTACTTTGCATTTTAATGTCATACTCGCTCTGGTCTTTTTTACTCCGCATATAAGATTTGTCTGAAGTCAAACTTCATAAAGTTTCACCAACTTTATAGAAAAATTATCAAAATTCACAATATGAAATGAATATCATGAGATGTGCCATGAATTTATTTTTCATATTGTATAACTTCAGTAGTGTAGATGTTGCTATTTTCTCATATAAATATGGTCAAACTTTTCAAAATTTGACTTCAGACAAATTTTATATGCTGAGTAAAAAGGACCAGAGGGAGTACTTTGAAAAGCATTATCCCCAAACCTGCTCGAGATTGGTTCTGGAAATATTAGATTCACTGCGCAACATCAAACAAGGCTAATTTTACATGCCATCCAATTTATGATAATTAACATATTGTTATGTCAACTACCACGGTAACCTATGCATGGCTAGGGCAATGAATAAAGCTATGTTAGGCATTTTAGCCTTTTATGATAAAAACAGTAGTTTACATGTGTAGATATGTATTTTAGAAGATCAGCAAGATCAGCAAATGTCAGGTTATCCACATGGTAGTTGAAAACCACGTGATTCCAATTTTGGTCTCCAATGCGGCACCAACTAGTGGGTATGATGCGTTTACGAAATACCAAGAAAATACATTTATCTACTTGTTTCAGAGTTCATATTTTGTTTGAAATTCATTGTATAGTTGGTGAGCACTTTATACGAGTAAAATTGCAAAAAAACACAACAATTGGGGACCCTAACTCAAAAAACCGCCATCTTTCGATTTTTTTTCAAAAAACCACCACCATTGTGCTAACAGTTTTCAAAAAACACTGATCAACCGTTTGGAACGGTTTGAGTGGAAACCTGATGCCTGGGTCCCTCTATATGTGATGACATGGCACAAGAAAAACGGAAGAAGAAGACGGACGTTAAGCCACCCAGTCAACCTCTCTTCTTCCTCCCTAGGTGGTGTTGCCTTGCCGAACACCTGGCAGGCACACGCCACAGGTTCTACTCGGTTGCTGCTATAGACGCCGGCGAACGGTGGCATGCACACACATCTGTGCCTGGTGCCGCGAGGCTCACACTCGGCAACCTGACCGCCTCCGGGAGCACCTGCGCACTGGAGAATGACGAGCTTGGACGGCGTTGCATGCCCACCGGAGAACGACGAGTTCGGACGGCTCCGGGAAGGAGATGGTAGAGGCGCACACCAAATCCCCGGCCTCTCCCATCCCCGTCGACGGCAGAGGTGCACACCTAATCCACTGGAGCGTGCTCCTCGCGTGGACGCCCGAAGCTCTCCAGGTTCACGCTCACCGCCACCATCATCACCACCGTGGCCAACTGACATCCGCTGGCAAGCCACATCGTCTAGAAGCTCCGCCATGCCGCGGTCGAACTCTCCGTCAAAGTAATCATGCCGGGAAACCCCCAAGATGACGCCCAGGTGGCCAAGTCCTCTCTTCCCCGACCACGTCCGCCAGCCGCCGCGCCCGATCGCTGGCCATATGAGGTGAGCCATGATCGTCTGCGGAAGGATGAATCCGACATGCGTGGCCCTTGGAGCTTGGCTGGACCATGCTGGAGAGGCGCGGAGCGAGGGTGGCGATGCACAGACCTCCACCGCGACCCGTTGCTACCGCTGGACTCGACAACTTCGAGTGGTTCATGGAAGACGCACTGGCGGGCAGCAGGCGGCAGAGGAGGCCGATGTCGTAGACAGCGCCGACGGCGGTGGCCGCCTCCCTGGAGTGCGTCGATGGGAGCCCGGCCGTGGCATTTAGCCTGAGGAGGAAGAAGGGGTGAGAGCGTGGACTAGAGTATGACGGGTGGGCCCTTGATAGTTGAGTCAAACGGTGTCAACCTTCACATGACGTCATCACTTACAGCAGGACCCACCAGTCAGTTTTCACGTCAACCGTTGCTTATTTGTGATAAGTGTTTTGTCAACGTTGGTGGTTTTTAAAAAAAAATCCGAAAGGTGGTGGTTTTTTAAATTATGGTCCTCAATTATGGTGTTTTTTTGCAATTTACTCCACTTTATACAATGTAAAGCCACAACGTCTGCACTACTGCTAGTTCCAAAAGAATCTAGAAGTACACAAGTTGATGTGGCATTTTATGACAATTAAGATGGACCAAGCCAAAACTCGTTATAAAGCGTCGGAAACACATAAAGGTATGCTAGTGTGCCACCGGGCCGGAGTGCATTCGTTTGAAAACATTTTATCCATTCCCATATGGCGATACAACATATTCAGCGCTAGCATAAGTTTAGTATAGCATAACATTTTGCGTCAATCGCTGTCTGTGTCTATCTTTCTCATAAACCATTGTATATATATTATGGATTAGGAGGCATCAAGGAAAAAATAATATGGATTGTCCATTCGTGAAGATCAACCAGATTTCGAGCCAGCACCATGCGTGAGACCATGCCCAACTCCGTTGTGACCAGATGCTCCCTGCTCAACACTACATGTGGCCATCAGCTAGAAGTCACGCTACATGCAGGCTGGGGAGGAGTGCACACACCTCGTATCGGTAGACGTGCTCATAGCTGGTCCTGGCAATGCCGAAGACGTTGCCGAGGCACACACTGCAGAGGCAGCGCTGGTGCACACTATTGGGGTACCGGTGCATGTCGGAGTAGTCATACGCAGTGTGCCTGCAAGCTCCAGTGGTAGTGCGTATGCGGCCAGTGAGTAGGACGTCATTGCCCTGTAGGAGGATCCTGCCGTCTCTGGCGACAAACTGACCACATCGGTGTTTGAGTGACGATGGTGCACGTATGGTGGCTAAGCTGTAAAGAGTTGATGAAACATTATTAAAGTTTTTAGCCGCACAATTCACGTTAGACAAAGAAGCAACACTCAAATCATAGTTCATTCAAACCATTTACCACCAATGAACAGTTGTAAAGAGTTTGAATGAGCATATATGGAAAGTACCAATATTGTGTATGCCTTATTAGTAAAAAGTGTTAACAGCATTTACTGTTGACTCTTCAACCATATACGTAGAAACAGTTTCAAAAAATGAAACTACGGGCCGCCCATGATTAACTACTTTGTCAATCTCAAAATGTTGTGCTGACTCATTATCTTGGAGGTTCTCATAGAGGTAGAGTGTATGTGCAGACATCCGTAGGTGGGAGTGTATGTGAGCATCTGCGATTGTACCGTGTTAAAAAAAAAACAAAAAAAACAACAATCTGGGATGATCCTATCGGTAATACATAGTTTCAGATTCTGGTGAGCATCTCATGTTGTTGTTCCAATTAAAATTGGTTGAATGTTAATTCAGAACTTAATTACACATGGTTTTACATTGCAATATGTCTTTTAGTTATGCCTTTATAATTTGCTCCAAACAAAATTCCTAAGTAGTTGTTTCAATTGTTAGATTCAATAGCCGGAACTTGTAAGAGCAATATAACTATTCGCTAAAAACGATTCTTTTATATATTAATATGATTTATTTCTTTTCAATGTTTGAAAATGAAAAGTTCGAATCAGTTCATTATAAAGTGCTTTGTTTCATTGGTTGCTGGTTATTTAAGTTTGGTACACACAAGCAAAAGGAGTATTACATTGTTAGAGAAACTAGCAGTTCCAAGGGCGTCCCCTTTATGGCCTCTTCGGTATAATTCAAATAAAATTGTGCAACTAAAGTTCTTTATCTTATTCTAGTTCATACGAACTTTTTAATAGTGGTCTGGCTACACTCGGCTCGGCTCATACCGTCACCGTTGCTCGGCAACACACCGGCGCGACGATCATTACAGAGGAGAGGGTTTTTATACCCTGTGTCACACACAACCCGGCCACAACTCCACACACGCACTAACTGCCTGAACTTCCGGCCACTACTGCATCGTGATGCTTATCCTCTAATGACTGAGCCCACTCACAACTCTCCATGCGTAATGCTAGCTAACAAACCCCATCCGGCTAACTAACTGAATATGTCCCGTCTTTGTAGCCCTCGGGAGGAGAGTGCCCACGTATGCACCAACATGCACAAACTGACTCACCCGACGTGACATAGACGCACGCAGCACACCTAGACGTGGTTGAGTCTTAACCAGGAAATTAAATACACATGGTTTTACTGTGAAATATGCCCTTAAGTTACGTCTTTATAATTTGCTGCAAAAGAAAATTCCTAATGAGTTGTTTCTACCATTTGGTTCAGAAGCTGGAACCAATAAGAACAACATAATTCTTCGCCAAAAATATTCTTTTATAGGTTAACTTGATTTGTTTATTTTCAAAGTTTGAAAATTTCAAATCAGTTTATTACATGGGGTTTGTTTCATTGGTTGTTTGTGACAGTAAGTTTGGTCCTCACAAACTAAGGGAGTACTACATTGTTAGAGAATTCACAGCAACACAGCAAATGGAGGTGAAGGAAGTGTTAACAACGAACACTAGTGCAGAACCGGGCAATAGCACCGGTTCGTAAGGCCCTTTAGTGCCGATTACATAACCGGCACTAAATTGTGGTCACTAAAGGCCCCCCCTTTAGTACCGTTTCAGCACGAACCGGTGCTAAAGGGCAACCACATGGCACGAGCCAGCTTCGGGGGCCTGGAGCCCTTTAGTACCGGTTGGTAAGACCAACCGGTACTATAAGGTTTGGGGGTTTTTAGTTTTATGATTTCTTTTTCATTTAATTTTGTGTTTCCATTTTAATTCTTTTTGTTTGCTGGTATTTTACGATACTACACATTGTACATGTTATGCATATATATATATATATATATATATATATATATATATATATATATATATATATATATATATATATATATATATAATTTCTAGTAGAACCAATCATCGAGTTCAACATGATTGTCATGATATTATAAGCGTTTATATATAACACTACAAAAGAAAATCACTTAAGTTCAGAACGAAGAACACGGACATGAAAGGACAAGTACTAATTAAAAGTAGCATGAAGAACTAGCTAAATCACTCCTGCTAGCTACTCTCTCTCTGGTAAAATAGCATAGAACATGTATAGCTCTCCTGATTGATCATACTGGAGCATGCCGATGAACCTGTCTCCTAATCGTGGGCTGCGCTTCTCATTGCTGCCCCCTAGTACTTCTCTGCGATTATTAACAATTTTCCTCCAATCTTTCACTATTAAGCATTCATCGCTTCTAGAAATCCTGAATGCATTCATGTGCAATGCAGGATATCTTGGCCGTAAGCTAACAATTGACATCTAACATTTAGTCTCGATCCTCTGAGGCACAACTATTATCGGGAGTCCCTGTTGAAGAACATCGTATAGTACTTAATTAATATACTTAGCAATGAAAGTTTAGCAAAAAAAATATGTATGCAAAATATGCACTGAGGACAAATAGTAAATATCTTACCATCATTCCTAAATAGATGTGACCATAGTTCAATACCATCACTATTGGTCGCACGTTTTGAGTACTAACATTTCTAAGTGCAGGAAGAAAATTTATCTTGACAGTATGAAGATCCTCAAGCCATGAAACATAATGACTTATCTCCTCGCAGTTTAGTTCAGCGCTGGGATAGTAGTAGGTCCTGTCTACCAAGCGCCGGACATGTTTGGTTGAATGGAGATAAGCTGTCAATAGAAATTAGTTGTCAGTTATTTTTGAATAAGCAATATCAAAGACAAAAATATAGTTGAGAAGAACTCACATAATGGTAGAACTGGAAGCGTCTGCACATCGACTCATATGTCTCTATTACCTTCGATATCATCTTCCGGACGAATATCAAAGGTGATAACCATACCAGGCTCAAATGCATAAGCCTTGCATAGTGCTTGCCAAGTTTTGCATTCAAAATAGGTGTACGTGTGTGCATTGTATACTTTGACATTGAAAGTATAACCATCATGCTCAGTTTTCAGGTAAGCTCTCTTTACCTCCATAGTTTCTATATCTTTGAAACATATCTTATCCAAGACAAAAATTCTTGCATGGCAGGGGATGCGCTAGTAGAATAGTGAAAATTAAAAATTATAAGTCAGGCAAATGAAGCATATATAAGTCATGCTTAATTACGAAAACAGACTTGTCGTTGTGACTTACTGTATCGAATTCGAAAGTCTCATCCAGCTTGATGCTGAATCGCCTACCATCAACAAGGAAATTTCTGTCGCATTGGCCGCTGGTCTTCACAGTATTCGCTCATAATGAAATTTTTTCCGTCGTCAGACGACATTTCCTATGTTCATATTAGGCGAAACATTAAACACTTACGAATTCAATTAATTCAACTACTTCTATTAATTCAACTAAGCATTTACTAAAAATAAACTAGTTATATTAATTCAATTAGTTCAACCAAGCATTTAATAAAAATAAACTAGTTCTATATATTAATTCAACTAGTTCAACTAAACATTTACTAAAAATAAACTAGTTATATTAATTCAACTAGTTCAAAGTAAGCATTTACTAAAAATAAACTAGTTCTATATATTAATTCAACTAGTTCAACTAAGCATTTACTAAAAATAAACTAGTTCTATATATTAATTCAACTAGTTCAACTAAGCATTTACTAAAAATAAACTAGTTCTATATATTAATTCAACTAGTTCAACTAAGTATTTACTAAAAATAAACTAGTTCTATATATTAATTCAACTAGTTCAACTAAGTATTTACTAAAAATAAACTAGTTATATTAATTCAATTAGTTCAACTAAGCATTTACTAAAAATAAACTAGTTCATTCTATATATTAATTCAACTAGTACAACTAAACATTAACATATTTCTAATTCATCGATGATAATATTTCTAACATTCTAAAAATAAACTAGATAGTTCTAATTCATCTAAACATTATAGAAAACAGAAAATAAGTAAAAATATATGGGTGTGTCTAGTACGTGTGTGTACGTACATGTGTAGTGTACGTGTAGTGTGTGTGTGTGTGTGTGTGTGTGTGTGTGTGTGTGTGTGTGTGTTTGTGTGTGTCTGTGTGTATGTGTGTGTGTGTGTAGTGTGTGTGTGTATGTGTGTGTCTGTGTGTGTGTGTATGCGTGCGTGTATGGAGTGGGCCGGGCGCGTACGGGTGGCGGGGGCAGCGACGACGGGCGGCGGGGGCCGGGGACGGCGACGAGACGGGCCGGCGGCGGCCGGGGATGGCGACGAGACGGGCGTGGCTGGGGCGGCGACGACGACGGGCGGCGGGGGCGCGCGGCGACGACGATGACGGGCGGCGGGGGCGGCGAGGGAGACGGCACGGCGGCGCGGTGGCGTCGGCGTCGTCGTCGAGATCGAGACTCTCGCGCGAGAAGTGGAACGAAGCGGCGACGAGATAACTGATTTTTCGTAAGTGTCATATATATAGGGGGAGCCTTTAGTACCGGTTGGGCCTTTAGTACCGGTTGGTGGCTCCAACCGGTACTAAAGGGCAACACATTAGTACCGGTTGGAGCCACCAACCGGTACTAATGGCCGTGCGCTGCCACCGCAGTGCGCTATGTTTAGTCCCACCTCACCGAGCGAAGGGCAGCCGCACTGGTTTATAAACCCAGCCGCAGCTGCCCTTTCGAACTCCTGTATTTAGCAGGCTTCTGGGCCTAACTAGGGCGCGCTGCCCTGTGAGCCTGCTGGCCCTACTGGGCATGTATTTGCACACCCAAGGTCCGGCAGGCCCACAGGGCAGCGCCCCAACATTCTTCTTCATCTTCTCCTTCCTCTTCTTCCTCTTCTTCTTCTTCCTCTTCTTCTTCTTCTTCTTCTTCTTCTTCCTCTTCTCCTTCTTCTTCCTCTTCTTATTCTTCTTCTTCTTCTTCTTCTTCTTCTTCTTATTTCTGCGTAGTTTTTTGTATAGTTTTTTCTTTTCTGTTATATTTATTTTCTTCTATTTATTTGTGAGTAGTTTTTTATCTAGTTTGCCAAAATTCAACATTTTTAGAGTTCATTTTGTCGTGATTTTCAATTTCATGGTCATTTTGTAAACGATTGAAAAATAGGAAATATAATTTTTTTTCTTTTCTGCTTTATTTTTTCTTCTATTTATTTCTGAGTAGTTTTTTTCTTTTCTGCTATATTTATTTTCTTCTATTTATTTCTGAGTAGTTTTTTTATTTTCTTTTTTTCTTTTCAGCTATAGTTTTTCTTCTTTTCCGCTATTTTTTCTTTTCTGCTATTTTTTCTTTTCTGCAAAACTTGATGGTCAAAGTCTGGAGTTATAACTTAAAAAAAAGAAATGTCGACATGCAATTAGTTTTTGCCATAACAGAAGAAGTCCGGAGTTGTAATAAGTTATTAAAAATAAAAAAGAGGTGCAATGCTCGTTAATTTGCTTCAAGCCTTTTGGAATAGTGTAAACTGCACTGCGCATAGCTCCATGCAGTCTACCGTATTCCTGAAGGCTTGAAGCTAAGCAACGTGAGCATTGAGCCTCTTCTTCATCATCTCTGCACTCAGGGCTTATAAACCGCTCCTAGTCCCTCTCACTTCGCGAGGTGGGACTAAAAAACAGCTTGCCATAACCTCATTAGTACCGGTTTATGGTACGAACCGGCACTAAATAGTGGTGGTGGGGCCATAGCCTGACCGCAGGCTAACACAGCCTCTTTAGTACCGGTTCGTGGCATGAATCGGTACTAAAGGTTCGCCACGAACCGGTGCTATTGATCGCCGCCACGAACCGGCACTAGTGTACACATTAGTGCCGGCTGAAATTCCAACCCCGGCGCTATTGTGCTTCACATTTGACCCTTTTTCTACTAGTGGAAGCACATATATTAGCTAATTTTTCTACTCCCTCCGATCCAAAATAAGCGTAGCAGTTTTGAACTGGGATTAATTCAAAGCTGTGAGACTGATTATGTGTCGGTGGTTGCATTTATCTTGATTTAGGCTGCCATGAGTGCCGCATGATTCTGTAATAATCCCTATGCCTGTCAACATCACTCTTAACCAATACATTCCGGTAAAGTTCCCTAGAAAAGATGTTTGTGCTATTCTAGTGTTGGCATCTCTATCATTAAGTGAGAATGTATTTTTCTGTCATCTTTCACGTGAACTAAAGAATGATTATCCGAATCATTTTGTTCTTCTTTAATTTTGATAGGAAGGTTGGTCAAATTAGATCCTTTTGACTTTTGATAATTCAAAAATCTGAACTTTAAGGTATTTTTGCCGTGCAAGCTTATTAACTTAGCACGGGTAGCAAACCTAATCTCGCATGGATAGGAAAATATAACGTACATAGAAAAGGCAAACAATGTAGTACCAATCCAGACGGTTAAATGTGGACTTGTGGAGTAATATAATATACATTTTAGCGCTAACTTCTCTAAAATAGCATTTCCACACTGGTTATGCAACGATAGAGATCTATACTTATATGTAAACAATCAATGCTCCATAGGTTTACAATAGTATTGAGGATGCAATGACCATTGAATGTCTTACATATCAGCTGCTAGAAAATTGATGGCTCCTTACTTAACACGAGTATCCTTCTCAAGATTCCTGTACAAAAAGTACATCATTTCATAGATGATGCGTCAATACTCTGCAATGTAATAAAATATTATGGAAGTTTTTCACATATTCATGGAACCGTGGTAAAGCTGCTGCCTTGTGACCATGAAGTCACGGGTTCAAGTCCTGGAAACAGCCTCTTACAGAAATGCTGGGAAAGACTGCGTCCAATAGACCCAAAGTGGTCGGACTCTTCCCGGACCGTGCGCAAGCGGGAGCTACATGCACTGGGCTGCCCTTTTTTTTATTCATGAAACCAATTCATTTGCTAAAAGTCAAACTATACTTGTAAATAATTACTAATTGATAGCACACAATTGGTAGTATATTTATAATAGAATATATCGACCAATCTAGTTACATCATGCTAGTGTTGCGTGCCTATATATTATTCCATCACCACCGAAGCAACAACACACTTGAAAACCTACCAATAGGCCACTCACAAGGAACATATAAATTGTTGTCTAGAGAGAATGAGCATGGCAGAAGTGCAAGATAAAGAACATAGATTCAATTAGGGAATATGATGCTCCAGCCAAAAAATGACCACTTCTATGTAGTGCTTATTGGAACGAAGAGTGCTACAAATCGAACGCACCGACCTAGCCCTACGCAGCTAAAGTCACCTATCCCTATACCCATTCTCATTTCTGCCTATCTAAACTATTTAATTAGCAATATAGGACGTATGCATCAAAACCCTTAATGAGTGAACACAATGTTGATCTCCTCCAATATAAGCAGACGTACACATGTTTCATGGATTGCCTTACGATATGTCAACGTTACTAACACCTCACTCCTGAGTACAATAAAAAAACGTAGGGCCTTGAAATTGGCCGCATCCACATCCATTGGCAGAATAAATCGCATGAAGGATATCCCAAACAAAAGTTGGAGCTCACGAATTGAAGTCTGGATCCGGTAGTCATCATCGTCTTGTTCGTGTTGCACAACACATTTTAGTCTTGTAGGGATAGTGCGATTTGAAACGTTTAACGCTACCATTGAACCTTTATTGCCAAGTTTGATCTTGTAGGAATAGTGTGATCTGAAATGTTCACGGAGAAAAACATGTACAGTTTTGTTCGGCCTTGTCCAGACTTCACTTTTAGCAAGCTTTTTCCCTTTTACAAAACTAGCAAAGTGGCCCTCGCAAATGCGAAGGCCTCTTATTCAACATTGTGTGATATGAAATAACTCTATATGCCTTGCAAGTATATTCTGAATAAAAGTATCAACTTTATAGGTATTTTTTTATTTGATGGTAAATAACTATTGTAATTTTAAAGGTAAAGTTATGATATTTACGACCATATGCATTGTTTGGATATGGTATTAGATAGCATATAAATACAATGTTAGCTATGAGCTAGCCTATAGTTTTATGCAATGTTAGATCGGTACATGACGTCATCACTTAAAAGTATAGACGATTGATGTTATATGCATAGTTACAAAGTTCTATGTTTGCAAATAATTGTGAGTATCTAGTAGAGCCGAGGCAATGTTTGCGTGATCTTTCAATGGAATAGCAGAAAAAATTATCTGAATGGAGTGATTAAGATAGAATTTATCTACAATAAGCATTAGGACAACTAAACAATTAGCATATTGACACGTATCCAATGTATCTATTTTTTTATTGTTTCATGCCATTATCCTACAACTTCCACATACTATTGGGAACAATTTTTGTCATTTTCTTGGACTAACTTATTAATCTAGAACCCAGTGCTAGTTCTAGTTTTTTTTTGCATGTTTTTGTATTTAATAGAAATCCAAATCAAAATAAGTCCAAACGCGATAAAATTTTATGGTGTTTTTTATGGAATATATGTGAATTTTTGGTGCAAGAAGCAATGCCAGGGGACACCATGGGCATCACAAGCTCAAGGAGAGCAACCCTTAGGGCGTGGCACGTGAGCTTGTTGCTCCCTCAAAGGTCGGTTGGAGCTTTCCTTCGGGCGCAGTGAAGCTAGTATTCTGAGAAAACCGTGTTAAAATTTCAGCCGAGTCGAAGTTACGGATCTCGAGGTATTTAAGAAACGATGCTCAGGCATATTTTTTGTTTCGAAAGCACTTCGGACAGTAATGAAAACATGCTGATCTGACAAACATGTTAGCTCATAATAATTTCCTAAAATTCATTCATTCATATTAGCGGAGTAGTTAGTGTTGGCAATCAATCAATATACGAAGATCATCCATTTCACACACTGCAATGTTGTCGGGTAGTAGAACTCAACACTGTACTACCCTGAACTCTGAATATTTAAACGGCCATAAGTATCCATGATATCTAAGTCTCTAGTTGAAGAAGGCGAATATCCATCTAGGAATTTCAAACATCACAGCATCTGACACCAAACCAAGTGACCTTCCCCTACTGCTACACTACTTCGAATCTTAACACTCTAACGGCCATGTCACGTTATCACAACGAAGCCACTTCTGCTCTTAGGTGCGCAACCATTCAGCAGACAAGGATGCAGGGTCAAGCTCCCAAGAATCACCAGAGGCAGCGTCGAGGCTTCATCCTCGGAGACTTTCATCGCCAGTGTCTGATGCGAAAGCTGTAAGAAAAATCCGAGACATACCGTTGATCATCTGAGGATCAAGCAATCACACGAGCACGACACCAAGATTTGTTAATGAGGTGCACTTATATGGCAACATCCAAGGGGCCTTACTATGGGCGCTCCTCCCCATGACACCGCTACAATACCGCACCCGATCGCCCTGGACACCGGCACATGCCGCCGGACCCCTGCGTTCCGGTGCTATTATGTTGGCATAGGTTACATCGTGTGTCCACCCCCGCTATATAAGAGAGGCCTAGGATACAAGTGTCCTATTAGGACACGACTCCATATCCTACCTAAACGCAATACTACTCAGAGTCCAACTGTAACCTACCTTGTACACAATATTAGACACAACTCTAACAAACTCCACCTTGGCGAATATTCTCCACCATCTTGAATTCGTCAATGCGTCAAACTTCCATGTACTTTGGACGTGAGGTTATCCCATGAGTATCGCTACTACTCCAAAGACTCCATGTCACTCCACCTGCAACTTGTAGTCCCTTCTTTTCTTGACCACAGTCAACACTCGAGCAAAATTAAGTTCCTTGTCACTCTAGTTTGTGCTCCCAACTTTCAGAGTATCCGTCCAACGCCATTACACACTGATCACTGACCTGCGTGAAAGTGAACAACTCACATATTGGGTGTCACACATAAGAGTTATCTGAACTCAACATCACCGCTCTTCCTTGACCACCTGTCTGAAACATGAAGGAATTCCACCGTTGCTTGTAGTCATCCCGAGTCAAATTCGCAGTTGTCTCACCACATGTATGACCACCAGAGCCCTGGCCCGTCTCCATGTCCCGTGCATACCGCACACCTCGCCGCTATTACCGCGTCGAGCCTCCGCTGTCCCGGCGAGTCTCAAGGGCCGCGAACCCACACCACTCAACCCCCATTGCGGAGTACCATCAATCATCACCGACCAATGACAAGTTTCGTGCTTCCATCAGACCGTTGGGCTCCAGTCCGAACTGCATGTCACTCGCTTTTCCCACTGAATAGGCTTCGATTCTTTGTCGACTTACGCCGTAGCCCCTCAATCAGCACCGAGTGAAGTCTTCTAGACTCCAGCTCCACCTTCAACGTGACTCCATGTTAGATGATCAGTCCACCCCTGCGCCTCATCAACTTCAAGCTCCGTGTATACACCACCTTGAATCGATCCTGCGCCATAGTCTCGTCGAAGTCACACAAGCCCTGAGACTTGCGACACGTGTTTCCACGCCCCAGAAGTCGGTCACCACCGGCATCACGTTCCAGTGTCGTTGTCGCCGATTCTATCACCGTCTTTTGTTCCAACGGACTCACGTCGATCCGTCAGACTGTCCAGTCCGACCCAACCGGAGTTGTTCGACTGCAACCATGCTCCACCCTGCATCATTACCGCTTGCACATTCGTGCATTGCTGGAATTTAGTCTATTTTGGGCAGCCCAATAACTATTTCAAAAATTCCTAATAAATCCTAGAGGCCCACTTAGCCCATTTGTGCAAGGCAAGGGATACTACTAAAAGTTTAGTCCCACATTGCTAGTTTAGTGGGAGTAGGACCTCCTTATAAGGGGGGTTCTTTCCCTACTTGTATGAGCATGAGAACAAGAGGGATATCCACGCGCGCTCCTCCTCCGCCGCCCGTCTCGCCACGCCACGCCACGCCACGCCACGACGCGCCGCGGGTTGCGGGAATGAGCCGAGCCGATGTCTAATTTTTGCCACGCACTACGGGTATACGAAAGGTCACTTGGGAGCTGAAAAGCTTTTGCGATAGTGGATAATTAATACGAACGGCGCACCCTTCGCCTGCTGCCTATTCACTTCGCCTCCCTTCGTTGCTTCACCTCCCATCGCAGCCTGTTCGCGTTCCTCTCCTGTGCCTATATAAGAGAGGTCGCTCCTCTCCAGAGAGACACATCAGAAGGTCCTCTTCCTCTCGCCACATAGTTCCAACCTCTGCGCTACTGCTGTCTTCCTCATCCCGGCTTGCGGCGTGCACCGCACGTCGGGACAGTAGGCCTCCGAGACCGCACCTTTTGAGTCCTGTATGGGAGAAGGGTGATAAGGTTTTTGGGGAGCGCTCAGCGCGACTACTGGCTGTTTCATCACGGACGATCCGGTCGCCGACGACTACTTCCCCGACGACGACTTCTTCCCCGACGTCCATGACCTCCTCGACGACATGGCAGGCGAGGACACCGACCCCAAGTCTAGCGCTTCTGCTGCTGCTGTGCCGTACGTGTTCTTCTCCTTTCTGTTAGAAGTCCTCCTACAGTTCTTGTCTTTTGTTTCTGCCCTACGTATGTTAGGTTCTGTTTCGTATAAGCAACTTCATCTAGTGTCTGTTCTAGATGTGTTTACCTCAAGTTCATATATGCAGATGATGTTTACCTTCTCTCTGTCAGATTGCATGACTTGCTTTATATTTGCTATTTTAGTCATGCTTTATCTAGTATTTTTGTCAATAAAATCATTCGGTAAATTGCTCATATTTCCAACAATCCAAAAACCTTATTATAGGCAATTTACCCCAAGTGGTTTTGCTGCTTCCATGAGACCTCCTATGTTTGAGGGTATCCACTATAAGAGGTGACGCGTGAGAGCAGTCTTATGGTTTCAAACCATGAGTTGCTATGACGCCACTCTTGGCAAACCTGAAGGAGAGCAAGATGCCCAACAGGCACAAGCTTTTCAGAAAATGGATACCTTGTTTAAGGCTGCGCTCTTGAGTGTTCTTGGAGAGAACATAGTTGATGCTTATGTGTCAATTGATAATGGAAAAGATATGTGGGACGCACTCGAGGCCAAGTTTGGGGTCTCAGATGCCGGCACTGAGCTGTACATCATGGAGCAATTATATGATTACAGGATGACTGAAGAGCGCTCGGTGGTTGAGCAGGCTCATGAGATACATTCATTTGCTAGAGAACTTGAGCACTTCAATTGCATGCTACCGGACAAGTTTGTTGCCGGCGGTATCATCACTAAGCTTCTTCCTTCATGGAGGAACTTTGCTACCTTACTGAAACATAAGAGATAGGAGTTTTCCGTTCCGGATCTCATTGGTACTCTTGATGTGGAAGAAAAGGCGAGAGCAAAGGAGACACGTGCTCGAGGTATTGAGGGAGGATCTAGTGCCAATGTGGTACAGAAGCAGAACTTCCAGCCCCACAAGTTCAAGAACAAGGGCAAGTTTGATGGTAAAGCAAAGTTTGATGGGAAGAACAAGGCTATGCAACACACGAACTTCAAGAAGAAGAATGGCAAGAAGAAAGGTGCTTGTCATGTGTGTGGAGATCCTGATCATTGGGCTCCTAGTTGCCCTAATCGCTATGACAAGCGTCATCCTGGGAAAGGCGGCAAGACCGCTAATGTTGTCATTGGAGACACTGACATGAAGGATGCTGGGTATGGTATATTTCTCACTATTCTTTCAGTATGTCATTCTCCTGACTGGTTGATTGACACGGGTGCTAATGTGCATATATGCGGTGATATTTCCATGTTTTCGTCTTATCAGACCGCAGGGACTTCAACCGTGCTGATGGACAACGGTTGAAGTGCTTCTGTTCGTGGTGTTGGCACGGTCGATCTGAAGTTTACTTCGGGGAAGATCGTGCGGCTGAAGAACGTGCATTATGTCCCCTCTGTCAATAAAAATCTTGTTAGCGGATCTCTTCTGTGTAGAGATGGCTATAAGCTTGTCTTTGAATCGAATAAATTTGTAATATCCAAGTATGGAACCTTTGTTGGTAAAGGCTATGAGTCAGGAGGCCTATTTCGTTTATCATTATCAGACGTTTGCAATAAAGTTGTTAATCATATTTGCAACAATAGTGAATCAAATGTGTGTCATTCACGTCTTTGTCATGTTAACTTTGGTTGCATGTCGCGACTAGCGAAGTTGAACTTAATCCCTAGTTTCACCACTGTCAAGGGATCTAAGTGTCAAGTGTGTGTGCAAGCTAAGCAACCTCGTAAGTCTCACGTGACTGCGGAGACGAGAAATCTTGCACCACTAGCTGCCGCCCCTGGTCCTTTTACACGCTTGGGCCTTGGGTCTCGTGACACGCGCCGCTGTCGCTGAGAGTCTTGCTGCTGCCCGCTGTGTTGCGCCGTCGCTACGATCAGACCTGGAGGACAGCATATACGCTCGCCCGACTGGTCCACCAACCGATCGCCGCACGTCTAGCTCCTGCTTCTTTCAATCCAATCTCGTCGACTCCCGCTTCCCAATTGCCTTTTCCAATCTCGTAGAGAACCATATCGAAACCGACTGCATCTCGAACTTGATACTTCACTTGTTAGAAAAATCGGAGGCATATGTTGCTCATCCGAGGACCAAACAATCACACGAGCACGACACCGAGATTTGTTAACGAGGTTCACCGATATGGCTACATCCCGGGTCCTGACTATGGGCGCTCCTCCCCATGACACCGCTACAATACCGCACCCGGTCGCCCTGAATACCGCACCGTGACTACTCTCCCAACCATTAACGCCCCACATGGCTTCCCGTCCTTCCCGTTAGGCTGGTGCTCCAACCAACGTATCTGTGCTCGGAACTTCCTTCCTGGAGATGCTGTCTCCTCTAGCGCATATTGCCACGTCATGCCATCTTCGTCCCCATACAATGCCCATACCTGGCCTCTATTGAAACATTTTTCAACGTGGTTGGCGTCGAAGTTGTAGACGTATGAGTCCTCGACAACCATCTGCCCCCAGTGATCACTATCCGGCTACTCCTCCTGCACCTCCATTCCGTTGGCTCTTCATATTCGTCACTGGAGGAGCTCTCGGGGGCCTTGTGGTCTTTCCCTTTTCTCTTGGCGAGCTGAAGCTGCATTTCAGCAAGCGTCTTCTCCGCCTTGTGCTTCTTGGGCGACAGAGGAGGGGGCTCCTCGGAGGCGAGGAACGGCGGCGGAACAAGGGGCAAGTGAGGAGGAAACCCACATACTATTTGTAGAACGCATGGAGGAGTTGGCAACCGGTGCAGGTTGTCCAAACGGTGGGCGGCGGTGCCGGTTCCTCCTGCTCCTCCTTGAGCGCAGCATAGCTGCATAGGTGCCGACCATGAGGTGGAGCGCCTGCTGCACCGCCGTGGCAGCGGCGGGATAGGAGGAGCCCCAGTCATCGGGGTGGAGGCATCTGGAGAGGGACTTGTAGTGGCGCCGGATGGTGTCGAGGACGCTGGCAAGAGCGGATTTGTGGCCCTCGGGGGTGGAGGACCGTGGTGCGGGGGGAGTCGGCATCGGCGAGGAGGACGGAGGTGACGACGATCGAGGAGGAAGGACGCGGGTCGGAGTGCAGGTCGAGGCGGGCCTGCCTCTGCGCGGCGCGGAGGTGGCCCGAGGAGTGGTCGCCCTTGGCCTGCGCCAGCGCCGCGACGGCCGTGGTGGTGGGCGAGGAGGCGTTGTCGTCGGGCAGGGTCGGCCGCCGATGGCGTGTGGTTTGCTTGTGGCTTTGGTTCGCTGGGTGGGTTTTGTGAGGGCGGCGGTTGAGTGGGGCAGCTTTGTGTTTGGGCTGGGTCGTCTTTGTTTGGGTTTTATGTAGAAAACTAACCTCTGCAACCAACGTCCAAGCCTGTAATATGTTTGTTCCTCCTCTGGAATGTTCTCTCTGGCGTTGCGACGGATAAATGGAGAGATAATTTTGTTTTTGTTGTTGCGACTGACATTTTTGTTCGTTCTAATCAGATTTTGCATTTTTTTTCATAATTGATTACATGTTTATATGGTTTAGTGTCACATAACTACCTTTTGATAATACTCACACAGAACATGAAGCTAAGGCGGGAAGAATGATCTGAAGTCTAGACCTTCATCCATGCTTGCCGGTCACTTTCCAGGTAGGGTCACCGACGGACCAAGCATGAAGTCAACAACTATGTGAGAGTATAGCCTACAATGGAGATGACATAGCGAACTTGTCAAAAACATATCATTTCTGCACGGGCATGAAGATATAGACCGTTGTTCTGTATGGGAGTTAGGAGTTGCATCCTACATGCCCTCTTCTGATTGTTATCTACTTTTGTATCCATGATACTAATTTTTAGCATCATCGATGGGCGTGTGGAGGTTGGATCTCTCCGACGTATGCTACTCTTCATCGGTCGCGGTTGTTGTTCTGGTGCGCTGGTCCTATGGGGCCTTAGCACGACGAGTTCCTGATTGTCTACTATAGCAAGTTTTGCCCGGCTCCGGTGAGGGAGGGGCAGTGAGGCCGGCGCGTCTTCGGCAAAATCGGTAGCCCGCGCACAACAACGATGATAATTTAATACAGCTAAGTTACATAGGCATCTTTATAGCCTTTTTAAATCATCAAAACACTAGCATATGTGCATAAACAAGGATTTCAGCAGCACAACAAACGCCCATGTAGTGTACAACCCGACACAATCAACAAGTATCACAAATTTGTTTTTGGGAACTAGCTGGTTGGAATTTACCACAACCTGTAAGGGGCATGTCTGGGTGCAAGTTTCGGCCTTACTATTTGGAATTTGGAATTGCCAAAATGACTATGTTTCTAACAGATCACACTATCCAAATTCTGTGTATGTTTTGTACAGGGTCACCACGTCAATCCGTACGTAATCATTACTGCATAGTATGGACGGTTAGGAGTTTATGGCCATTGGGTGTAGCAGTCCGGAGGTGGTTGCACGAGCTTTATTCAATTGGTTTTGGTTGCGTGTAACTAACAGATTATGTGGTTGGGTCATGTATCCTTTTGCTAACCAGTTGCGGTTCTATTTTTCTATTTGTACCGGGACTTCACTATAAAACTTCTGCACTTCAATAAATTATGGCTGTCTACAACTCTACATCATGATGCAAAGGTCTGTACTATCCACTTTTAGTGCCCGTGTCATCCACACGGTAGATGAAACCCATGTGATTCCAATTTCTGGTTTCCAATGCTCCACCAACTAGTGGGTATGCTGCCACTATGAAATACATAAAATATGAGCCATTTATTTGTTTTGAAGTTCACATTTTATTTGAATTTCATTATATGGTTGGTGAGCACTTTACACAATGTAGAGGCATAATGTGAAACAGATGGTACTGCACTACTGCTGGTTCAAAAAGAATCTAGAAAGGTATTGAAGTTGTTGTAGCATATGACAACAATTACTATGGACCAGGTCGGAACATGATATAAAGCTTCAGAAACACACATGAGGTATGCGAGTGTGCCACTAGGCTGTAGAGCATATCTGGGCTACGGAAAGTACCAGGACCCATTGGAGTGCATGTGCTTCTAAATATTTACCATTCTCACATGCCATCATATACAAGACATGCAGCATAAAATGAACAGTCTGAGCATAGGTTTACTAACACTTCGCATCCATCACTTTTGTGTGCTTGCCTCTCTTTCTAATAAACCACTACACATATTTTGGGTATTAGGAGGCATCAAGAAAAAATATATACGAATTGTCAATTCGGGAAGATCAACCAAATTCTGAACCAGAACCATGCGCGAGACCATGCTCAGAATCGTCGCGAACAGGAGCACCATGCCTGACTCAGAGCCGCCAGCCAGCACTCGCTGTATCAGCACTGCTGTAGAGAAGCAACTGCACCTCATTGCAGCGGACGTGCTTCTTGTTGAGGAGGTAAGTTTCACTGAGGAGTACAGTGAGGCAGACCCTGCGTAGAGGCGGTTGCGGTACACGTTGTAGGGGGCGGAGCATATTGGAGTAATCCTATGCAATGTGCCAGAAGTTGACCGTGCCGGGGCAGTCCGGAAATGCGGCGTTGTAGGTCTGCAGGAGGAACCTGGCCGTCTCCTGCAACAAACTCACCATGACTTGTGGCAGCAGCGAGTGCACAAATGGATAATGTAGCATGGTCGTGCTGGTGCCAGAACTCCAATGACGTGTAGTAATTGAAAGTTATGTAGTCAAATATACGCGTGTAATAAATGTTATTGATATTGTGTGTGGTTTCTAGTTTTTTGCACAAAAAATGTGTAGTCAATTGACTACATAGTCTACCTGAGATGAGATGTTTACCTGAAATGGCTTAGTAGTGTAGAAAGGTTTTTCTAGGACTGGCCATTCGACCCGTTTAGCAGCCTCCTCCCACCCCCCTCCTAAAAACTAAGTTAATTGTGACATAGGCAACCGAGGGTAGGGTTACATATCAGGTTAGTTGAAACAAGCAAACCTCAGAACCTATGATCCATGACAATCAAAATTTAAGCGGCATGCCTTAACTATTAAATAAACATAAAAGAATTACAACCTCCCCCCAAACTCCTGATTCCAAATGTTCTATCAATTTTTTGTTTCTTTCGCTTGACGCAAGCCCTGGCTAAACCCTTAATCACTACTAGGAAAACGCTTATAGGTAGACAATTAGCAGTAGCGTTGGTTATATACCCCACACTACTGCTATTTAGCCGTAGCGCCGGCCAAAACCAGCGCTGCAAGCGCACGATAGCAGTAGTGCTTGTTTTCCAGGCCAGCGCTGCTGTTAGTGGGCCATGCACTCGGCCCACAGTTGCATCTTTAGCTATAGCACTGGGCCTCCTACCCCACGCTGCTGCTAAGCCCATATTTGCTTCCCCCTCCGGCCCCCGCGCGCTCTCTCTCTCACTCTCACACTCACACGCTCACACTCACGCGCCCCTCAGTCCCCCGCTCTGGCCGCCGCCCCTGTGTCCTACGCCGGCCGCCCTTCCCCGCACGGGACCTCCTCCCCCGCCGGCCGCCCTCCCCCGCGCCGGCCCTCCTCCCCCGCCGGCCGCCCTCCCCCGCGCCGGCCATCCTCCCCCGTGCCGGCCCTCTGCCACCGAGAGTTACTCCTCCCTCCTTCCTCCTCCTCCTCCTCCCTCCCCCTAGTTAGTTATTTTGAATCCTATATAGTTGAATCCTAATTAGAGATTAGCTAGTATGAACCCTAGTTAATTTGTATGAACCCTAGGTTTTTAAATTAGCTAGGTTTTAAAACTAGGACATAAATTTATCTAGGTTTTTAAATTAGGACATAAATTTATCTAAGTTTTTAATTAGGTGTAGTTAATAGAATTTAGGTGTTTTAGGTGTATTTGACATAATACTAGATGCTTTAGTTGTTTTAGGTGTAGTTAACAAATTCTAGATATTTATTTAGTTAAAGCAATTGTTGTTATTTTTTTAGTTAAAGCAATTTTTCCTGTTATATGCAAATTTGCAGTGGACATGTCATATTTTGAACATGTCATATTTTTCCGAGTGGCCTATGTTTTGCTATATTTTTACGTTATGGCAAATTTCAGGCACTCAATATGTCTTGTTTTAGCAAAGGTCATGCCGAATTTTGCTAAGTGTTTATTAATTTTGTTTTCATAATTAAGCATTTTTTCTCGACATTGATGATGCCTGGCCCGCATCCTCGTCGTCGAATCGGCGGAGGAGGCTTGCTTGATTATAGGGGCCATGTCCGGGACTGGGCTCCGCCTGGCTGGTACTAGGAGGTGTTACCTTCCGGGGCACGCAGCTTGGTGAGGAGGCAGCCCGTCGTTGACCCAGACCTTATTTGATGGCGGTCGCGTGGGCCAGTGACGCTGGGGAGGCCTTCGTCCACCGCAGAGGTGGTATCTCACCGTGTCAGCGAGGAGGATGAGCACGTCTGTCTCTACATGGTTGCGTTGGAGGGCAGGTCCGACAATACCTGGATGGTTCTTCACGGATCTCACTGGAGCTATGATCCTGTGATGTTTCCTTCTCTTTGGGTGTCCACTGCCCGAGCCGATACCCGTCGTTCGCTAGGGTTCTAGCTGTATTAGTAATCTTATATGTATGATACAATTCGAGATGTATTAGTGATAATATTCGACGATGTATGAATGCAAGCAATGATTTAGTTTTCTTATTGAATGCATGCTAATTTGAATACTAATTCATTTTATGATTTAGTTTTTCTTATTGAATGCACGTCTGTTTCAACTATATGAACATAGGAAATGTCTGACGATGATAGCGAAAGGGAATTCGGTATGTGCGAATACTGCAAGTACGAGCGCGGCCTGTGCGACAGGCCTCACCAAGTTGGTGGTAGGCGCTTCAACATCAAGATGGATGAGAACTTCAAAGTGTATACAATAAGTCACAACGACAAGTATTTTTTTGTAATTAAGCATGACTTCTGCTTCTTTTGCTTCAACTTATAATTTAAATCTTTTACTATTCTACTAGCGTATCCCCTACCATGCAAGAATATATGTGTTGGATAAGGTTGGTTTCAGTACTATGGAAACTATGGAGGTAAATAGAGTTAACTTGAGGACCGAGCATGGTTATAGTTTTCTCACAAAATTATACAATACATACACCTACACCCATTTTGAATGCAAACAATGGAGAGCACTATGCAAGGCTTATGCATTTGAGCCTGATATGCTTATCACCTTTGATATTCGTCCGGAAGATGATATTGAAGATAATATCGACATCTAGGTCGATGTGTAGACGCCTCCAGTTCTACCTTTATGTAAGTTTCTCAACCATATTTATGTCTTGGATATTTTTATTCAAAAATAGTTGACAACTAATTTCTATTGACAGCTTATTTCCATTCAAGCAAACATGTCTGGTGCTTGGTAGCCATGACCTACTACTGTCCCGGGGCTGAACTAAACTGCGAGGAGACAAGTCATTATGTTTCATGGCTTGAGGATCTTCATACTATGAAGACAAATTATTTTCCTGGACATAGAAATGTTAGTACTCAAAACGTGCGACCAATAGTGTTCGTACTGAACTACGGCCACATAGGAAAGATGGTAAAAATTTTACTACTTGTTCTCAGTGCATCTTTTGCATACCTTATTTTTTAAGCTAAACTTCATTGCTAAGTATGTTACTATGATGTTCATCAACAGGGACTCCCGGTGATAGTTGTGCCTCAATGGATCGAGGCTAAAGGTCGCATGTCCATGGTTAGCATAAGGCCAAGACATCCTACATTGCACATGAGTGCATTCAGGATTTCTAGAAGCGAGCAAGTCTTAATAGTCGAAGACTGGAACAAAATTGTGAAGGATTGCAGAGAAGTACTAGGGGGCAGAAATCAAAAGCGTAGCCCACAAGTAGGAGACAGGTTCATCTGCATGCTTCAATATGATGAATCAGGAGCGCTCCACATGTTCTATGCTATTTTACCTGAGAGAGAGAGAGAGAGAGAGAGAGAGAGAGAGAGAGAGAGAGAGACCAGTAGGAGTGATTAGCTAGCTAGAATGAATTTCAAGATGATGATGATGTGCTACACTATGTAGCTATGATGATTAGACAATATTGGTGGTAATAACTAGCTATGAAGATTATTAGCTAGCAGTGTCGGTGGTAATTTTCGCTTACTTGCAACTCCTATGCTGAATTAGAGGCTATGTTGATGCTACTACTAATCATTGTTGGTGAAGCAAATGCATCTGAATGTCCATCCATGAATACTGCATTTGAATATATTTTTTTAATTTCTAATTAATTAGCTGTAGCATGGGGTGAAGAAAAGCGGCGCTACTAGTACATACCATAGTAGTAGCATGTGTTGATCAAGCAACGCTACTAGTACTTAGCATACCAGTAGCGTGGGATCGAAAACGCGCTACTGCTAATATCTAGGTGTAGCGTCGTAGTAGTAGCGCGGGCACCCACGCTGCTAGTATGCAAAAAACCCATGCTACTGGTAAGGTTTTCCCTAGTAGTGAATGCCCGCAGTACTTCTCTCTCTTTCAATCTCTCTCTCTCTCTCTCTCTCTCTCTCTCTCTCTAGATGACAAGATCGACATGTTGCTGTACCCATGGTAGTCCCTTTCCCTCGCCACCACATCAAATGCCCTCTCATCGTCTAGCCCGTTACCTCCATGCTGCCCTACATGCCTAAAACAAAAATTCAATCTTGTGTTGCAAGGCCATGTATACTGGTTGTATTTTATAATGTTCTCTGTTATTACTCCCTTCAAAGCTTATTTCAAATCAGGAATATGATATGTTGATCCAATTTTTTGGCTCTCATGCTAACTTAATTAGCTACTGCTGGCTTATAAGGTCAAACATTGAATGAAACAATTACTACTTGATTAAGGAATTTAACTAGAAGGTAGTATCCTACGTATAGTCAGATGCACAAGTATGTTACTAGTCTTTATAGGCCTACTATTTGCCTTATTATATATGTACAGTGGAAAACATAGCCCTACTTGGTATAATATTTATCTCATGGAATATTTAAATAAGTATTGAATGTCCTAGTATAAGAGTTTTAGCACAACCCATTTCCCTATTAAGGACGGTATAACCGCACGTAATCCCTGCCCTGACAGTGATTTGGGTTTTCGGCCGTCTGTGTTCATGATTTGAGCGTTTTCGGCCGTCAGATCTCTGTGTTAAGCCATCTGTCCCGCATCTGATTAATAGTGGGCAAACTGTCCGATGGCCTGCTTCTCCAGAGGCCGAAATGGAGGCCTCTGGTCACTGGGCCGTCAGCCAGCTCAGTCTGGCCCATGCACTTCGGTGAAGGAGGTCCAGTGATGCAGTTCGGGAGTGGTTCATCCAGTCCGCGCAGTGCGAGGAGCTCTATTGGATCGATGAGAGGTGCGAGATCGATGCAAGGAGGAGGTCCGTGGACGTCTCGAACCCCCTCCGCACGCCTCCACCCTGATCGCTTGCGGCGCCGCCCTCGCAAGGGAGAGGTACTCGTGCATTCCGTGAGCACTCACCACGCCCCCTCTGTTTGATTCGTATGGAACCATAGAAGTTTGATGCACGTGGGTCGGTGAGTGGGCGCTTAGGCAAGGATTTTGCATATACACCTTTATTTGGGCATGCTGATCGGTCATCCCGAGTTTGAGATGAAATTGGTTTGGACACCCTAATCTATGATTTCTAATATTTTTGTACCTTTTTGTCAAATTTGCAACACATATTCCCTATATATATTAGATTGATTATAATAATCTGAATGCAGGATTGTTTTAAAGTATCTTGCAGTTTCTGGACGAGCGGGAGCACGGAGTGCTTTGGCTGTTACGGCAACTCGAGCAAACACGCTACTGCGCAGGAACCGCTGCTCTGAATTACGATGTAAGAATATGCTCCTGCATATGCTTCTTTCCCTAACACATTTGTTTTTGACATCAGGTTATTAGCCAATACAAACTGTAAGTCTTACACTAACAGGACATGCCCATATTTTCTCATATGAAAATGAACAACCACTAATTTTGGCCATGTTGCAGACAGTTGGAAACATTATCTGTGCCGCTACATATTGATACATCTTCAAAATATCTATAATTTTTGATTGTTCCATGTTATTATATTATCATTTCATGGATGTTTTACAATCATCCTATAGCAACTTTATATCATTTTTGGGACAAACCTATTGACATAGTGCAAATGCAGGAAATCAATATCAAACTTAGTCCAAATGCAACGAAACTTTTTGTGAATTCTTTCTGGGCCAGAAGACATCTATTGGGCCAAGAAAGTACCTGAGGGGTGCTCCGAGGGGAGCACAACCCACCAGGGTGCGCCTGGGGGCCCAGACACGGCCAGGTGGGTTGTGCCCACCTTGGTGGCCTCCCGCACTACCTCTTTGCTCTATAAATACCCCAATATTCCATAAACCCTAGGGGAGTCGACGAAAATCAATTCCAGCCGCCGCCAAGTTCCAGAACCACCAGATCGAATCTAGACACCATATCGGAGGGGTTCACCATCATCATTGGTGCTTCTCCGATGATACGTGAGTAGTTCATTGTAGACCTACGGGTCCGTAGTTAGTAGCTAGATGGCTTTCTCTCTCTCTCTCTCTCTCTCTCTCTCTTGATTCTCAAGACAATGGTCTCTTGGAGATCTATTTGATGTAACTCTGTTTGATGAACTTTGAGTTTATGATCAGATTTATGTTTTTATCCATGAAAGTCATTTGAGTCATTTGATCTCTTATATGCATGATTACTTATAGCCTCGTATTTCTTCTTCGAATCTTTAGTTTAGTTAGGCCAACTAGATTGATTTTTCTTGCCATGGGAAGAGGTACTTTGTGATGGGTTCGGTCTGACGGTGCCTGATCCAAGTGATAGAAGGGGAACAGACACGTATGTATCGTTGCTATTAAGGATAACAAGATGGGGTCTATTTCTAGATAAATAGATCTTGTCTACATCATGTCATCGGTCTTATTGCATTACTCCGTTTTCCCATGAACGTAATACACTAGATGCATGTTGGATAGTGGTCGATGTGTGGAGTAATAGTAGTAGATGCAGGCAGGAGTCGGTCTACTAATCTCGGACGTGATGCCATATAATGATCATTGCCTGGATATCATCATGATTAATTGAAGTTCTATAAATTGCCCAACAGTTATTTGTTTACCCACCGTATGCTATTTTTCTCGAGAGAAACCACTAGTGAAATCTACGGCCCCCGGGTTTCTTTTTAATCATATTTTCCTTCGAGATATATTTTTATTTAATTTTATTTTCAGATCTATTTACCCAAAAACACAAAATACCTCGTTTAATTTTATTTGCTTTTATTTGCATCTATCAATTTACTACAACTTTCTCCCTTCCACGTGCCAATTTTTGGCGCCGTTACCCGAAAGGGATTGACAACCCCTTTAACACGTCGGGTTGCAAGTATTTGTTCTTTGTGTGCAGGTACCGTTTACGTAGTGTTGCTTGGTTCCCCTGCTGGTTCAATAATCTTGGTCTCTTCACTGAGGGAAATACCTACCGCTGATGTGATCCATCAGCCCTTCCTCTTTAGGGAAATACCAACGTAGTTCAATCCAACATCACATATAGTAAGAGAACGCAAAAGACCCATTGTTTGTCAATACTGGAACACTCTTGGGGCTTATAATCTTCTATGTAACACCTAGCTTCAGAGTTTCAGGACATCACAGTTGTTGTTCGTACCTACTAGCTTGCTACAAGACCACCGAACAAACAAGTGAACGCAAGTCATCACGTCACTTGTTCATGTCTGCTTGCCGTGACATCAGTCCATCCCCATGGCGGTCTGGCCATGGAAGAAAGGAACCATAGAAGTTTCGTCTTCATGGAGTCGGTGAGTGGGCATATTGATTGGTCATTTTGAGTTGGAGATGAAATTGGTTTGGGCACCCTAATCTATGATTTTTATTTTACCCCTTTCTCAAATTTGCATCACATATTCATTATACATATCAGAATGATAAAAGAATCTGAAGGCAGGATTGTTTTACACTCATCTCACAGTTTCTGGGACGAGCAGGGGCATGGAGTGCTTTGGCTGTTCTGCAACTCGAGCGAACACGATTTTGGGCAGGTTTCATGGTGGCGGGTGCTTGCGTGGTGAGAAGCAACATCTGGCTAATCCTAAGCGACATGGGCACCCTCTCACTCCCGTGCATGTGTACCACTGAATCACTGCTGTAGCTCAAAGGACACTACAATCTTCAATCGTATGTGCCTTTCCTTCATACTACTATCTTTGCCCCCTCTATTAGCTTCAGATTTGCTCGGTCCTTTGTTCGATGAAATGCACGAATCATATTTCTTCTTGTATGTCCATGTGTGCATTCTCTTAATTCTTCGATTCATGAAAGCAAAATACTAGAAATGTGCATGTTATGACTGGCTAACATACAGGAAAAATAATGGTGTGCAACTTTATTTAAGATCGATTAGTTAGCCACATATCATATAAACATATTTAGTGCATCATGCATTTTCTCCCCACACTAAAAATTTCTAGAAGTTCCCATTGCAAAATATCAAAATGCTGTACTGTAGTATGTGTTCTCCCTTTTTACCAAAGAAAACAAAGTGCAATTTTATCCATTTTTTTCTAGAAACATCAGTATACGCTGTGTACTAATCTACAGTCCCAAATATGACTGAGCACACTTTCCTTTTCTTACTTTAACTATCTACACCATCGCGTGTTCTCGCACCGATTGAAGCCCATTAGACCAAAGAAACACCATGCCCTGCCATACTACCCCAATACGTTTTTGCAAGCAAACTGAAGTTCACGTATCTACTATTGCTAACAAATAGTAGATTACTAGATGAAAATTTAATTAGAGTAAATGATTCATGTATATCTATATTTACGATTAAGAAATCCTATATAGACGGGCGCGGCAACGTGCGCCATCAATGATCGACTTCTCAATTAAGAAGATACTAATCCTGCATCAGCTTGATTACTCTCGCACCTTCCCTGGCAATTAGCATAGTTCAATTTAGTTTTTATTTATTTTTGTTGTATAATTAATTCAATAATAAAGTAGGCAAATCAATCATTGAGAAAGCAATTATACTCATTCTATACTCTCAAGAATCGAAGCTTAAGTATATTTTTCATGTGATCCTGTCTAGTCCACATTCAAAAGCATATGACAGAAGTTGACATCCTCGTTGAATTAACTAGATGATACCCCGCGCGTTGCTGCGGAAATTTATTACATATTTTTCGAGTAACATGCTAGTCAATAAGATGATAATAATTGGATATAATATTACAATACCTCAACATTACTGCAGAAATTTGTATGAATTCATTGTACCAAAAATGAGATTAGTATGTTGTGGAAATTTCCTAAAGATCCCACATGTGTGGCAATGACTGCGACCAAGAATCGGCGACAATATGCATGTTAAGCATCTGGAGCAGTTAGCAGAAGGCATAATAAAGTAGAACAAAGTATATCATAGAAAAGAAAGATAAAGGGCATAAATATGATTTCTTCTTTCAAACTCCAAGAAGCTTTTACTCAGTTTTTTTATACATGTAACTAAGAAAATAGTAGTAAAAATGAAAATTGGTTGTCAACTTTTCTCAAGAACATCTTCTCAAATCTAAATGCCAGTAGAAGGATCCTTCCTCCTGGACAACACAAATTCTAAATTGGATCGTAAGTGTGTCTGTCTCTGTGACTCTGTCAACATATGCCTACAATAATTCTTAGCAGCTGCACTGGGTCTTGTCAAGGGGACTGGGTGAATAGCACGACCCTATGAAGAACTTTCTGGGATATCCATTTTGTGTAGTCCTACGAACAGAGGGCCTGAAGACAAATATTTATTAGAAACCTATAATCAACTAATGGAATAATGGTGGCTTTGTTTTGTTAGACGTGCCAATCAAACTTAACACTGTTGTAACAAACCGGCTTATACAATCGATCTAGCTAATAATGTGCAGATATATTAAGTATGGGAAAAAATGCTAACACATATTTACTGTCTCATGACAGAAACATCGAGCCATCTCTGAACATGCTCAAGGAAGGCAAGACAAACATATTCAACACGCCAAGTGCATGGTATAGTAAAGAAGCAACAGAGCAGAGGAAGTATGAGAATGGAGAGATCAGGAACATGGTACGTGTTGCAGCGGAACTACGTTACATTTTTTTTAATATTAAGAGATAAAACATAGAAACACTGTGTGCAAATGTCCTATTTGGTAAGAAGGAAGTGGGCTTAACTACCATGTTGTAAGAGACATCTGATTGGTAAATCTCGTGGTTAGTAATACAGATTCATGATTCAATGTGCTGAGAAGCATAATGCACATACTTGTTGACAAAACACAACAAATTTACTCACAAACTCCTAGTACTCTGAAACAAACCAAAGTATTTTGTCCAAAAAGGAAATTGTACTGCAATGAACCTCTGAATACTCAATACACATACTTGAGTTTTACCAAAGCTATCAACTTGTTGATGGGATTACACAGACTTAGACAATGGGAGTTCTAGTGAGTTCAGTATAAACCTGCACAGTTACATGAAAGAAGAAGAATAAGCCATGCCGCCCATTATTTAATTAATGGGATTCATGGCCACGCCGTGAGGAGATAATCTAGATCAGTGCTACTATGAACAACAAAATGTTTGGCTAATTTAGTAGGGGGAATTGAAAAGGCTCACATACTCACGTCAGGCCTGGTGGTGATTGCCGCATCCGAGGCCACCACCACAATGAGGGCTCAGAGCACAACAACAACATGAGGGAGCTCCTCCTTCCCGATCACGCTGGAACTGGGCCGCGCTGGGGATGGCTGTGTCCAATGCATCCGAGGCGGCCGACGCGAGTCCGGAGCAGAGCAAGGACATGAGGGAGCTTCGAGGAGAGTCGGGCTATAGGTGTGGGGAGACCGTGAGGTACTCGCCGAGGGTGGCTGGGGCCGATCCCGGCGCATCTGCATACTTAGCAAGGAGCTGTTCTTCAATGGCGGGGGCACCTACGATAGGGAAGCCGGAGGCAGGGCAGGGACGGCCGCCGGGGTACCTCATCGCCGAGGAGGACCGCCTCTCACCATCGCTCACTGCCACACCCTGCCAAATTGCGCGCATGTGAGCGAACATAAATACCAGATGGAAGAGCAACTAAATCGCCAGAGAGTACTGGGATTTGATGGAGGGAGAAGAAAACCTATCCATCTCGGTTTGATGGAAGAGCAACTGAATCGCCAGAGTAGTACAATGGGATTTGATGAAGGTTGGACAAGTCAAAAAAAGAGGAAGTTGAATATGTTTCGTTGGAAAGATGAGAGGGTTTGTGCTGGGTAGAGGCCTGGAGGTGGGTGGATCCTGCGGGAGGGCCGGCAGCCGTGCAGTTCGCAGGTGAGGGGAAAAACAGGTCTTTTTTCCATCGGGGTAATAAAAGTGGTAATAAGAGTGATTGGGCGATTTTGGAAACTGAAAAATGATGTGGCAATCCGCTGATGTGGATATCGTGCATGTTGAGAGAATAGGGAAAAGTGGGGAGCAACTTCTTATGAATGGTAGATTCATTGCATGTATGTATGTGCTAGTGTAACTAACGTGCATAAGTATACACACTTCACTGAACATGATTTTGCATTTATTATAGCCTGCTACAAGGGCCTTCACTTAAAACGATGCTACTACAATACATTCAGTCATTTGATCAATGTTCATGTATATGCTAGACATGATCTGTTGTGGAACATGTGAAAGATCTTGAATCTTGATTATATGAAAAACACATGTAACATTCTCGATTTTATTTAGGCAATTGTTTTCTCTGTACATGAAAATCATCCAAATTCATGAACGAAACATTCTTTAATTAGACCCGGATCCTGGCCTTCATTCACTTTGTAAGTTGCTCTTTCATTAATTCAGAAGAATGTGGAAACACTAATTACCTGATGAACCCCACATATAGGGGATGTATCGTAGTACTTTCTATAAGTAAGAGTGTCGAACCAAACGAGGAGCAGAAGGAAATGACAAGCGGTTGTCAGCAAAGTATTCTCTGCAAGTATTGAAATTATAGGTAACAGATAGTTGTCTGATAAGATAATTCGTAACGGGTAACAAGTAACAGAAGTAAACAAGGTGCAGCAAGGTGTCCCAATCCTTTTTGTAGCAAAGGACATGCCTGGACGAACTCTTATCTAAAGCAAAGTGCTGCCGAGGACACATGGGAATTACTGTCAAGCTAGTTTTCCTCATGCTCATATGATTCGCGTTCGTTACTTTGATAATTTGATATGTGGGTGGACCGGTGCTTGGGTGCTGCCCTTCCTTGGACAAGCTCCCGTTTATGATTAACCCCTCTCGCAAGCATCCGCAACTAGGAAATAAGAATTAAGGTAAACTTAACCATAGCATGAAACATATGGATCCAAATCAGCCCCTTATGAAGCAACGTATAAACTGGGGTTTAAGCTTCTGTCACTCTAGCAACCCATCATCTAGTTATTACTTCCCAATGCCTTCCCCTAGGCCAAAATCATGGTGAAGTGTCATGTAGTCGACGTTCACATAACACCACTAGAGGAAAGACAACATACATCTCATCAAAATATTAAACGGATACCAAATTCACATGATTACTTATAACAAGACTTCTTCCGTGTCCTCAGGAACAAACGTAACTACTCACAAAGCATATTCATGTTCATAATCAAAAGAGTATTAATTATCATTAAGGATCTGAACATATGATCTTCCACCGAATGAACCAACTAGCATCAACTACAAGGAGTAATCAACACTACTAGCAACGCACATGTACCAATCTGAGGTTTTGAGACAAGGATCGGATACAAGAGATGAACTAGGGTTTGGAGAGTAGATGGTGTTCGTGAAGATGTTGATGGAGATTGACCATCTCTCCATGAGAGGATCATTGGTGATGACGATGGCTTCGATTTCCCGTTCCGGAGGGAAGTTTCCCCTGCAGAACAGCTCCGCCGGAGCCCTCTGATTTTTTCCATGTGAAAACACACCATATAGCAGAAGATGGGCGTCTAGGGCCTGCCAGGGGGCCCACAAGACCGGAGGGCACGCCCAAGTGGTAGGGAACGTCGTCCACCCTTGTGGATGGTAGGTGGCCCCCCTCTGGTGCTTTCTTCACCTAATATATTTTATATATTCCAAAAATATTCTCCATGAAGTTTCAGGACTGTTGGAGTTGTGCAGAATAGGTCTCTAATATTTGCTCCTTTTCCAGTCCATAATTCCAACTGCCGGCATTCTCCCTCTTCATCTAAACTTTGTAAAATAAGAGAGAATAGGCATACGTATTGTGATATAGCATGACGCAAAATATCAATATAAAAGCGTGATGCAAATAAGCATAAGTATTGTAGTAATAGGCCATAATGCAATGAATATCAATATAAAAGCATGATGCAAAATGGACGTATCAACTCCCCCAAGCTTAGACCGCGTTTGTCCTCAAGCGGAAGCCGATATCGAAGTCCACATGTTTAGAGATAGAGGTGTCGATAAAATAAAATACGGACATGAGGGCATCATGATCATCTTTAGAACAACAACATATAGTGTCATATAATTTCTTATGCGAAAGTATCAATTCATTCACAAGGTAAAGTATGAATCAGAAACTTCATTGAAAACTAACAAACTATGATCTCAGCCATTGAAGCAATTGCAATTTATCATCTCATCGAAAGAGTCAATATAAGAGGATTTCAGCAAGTCCACATACTCAACTATCATTTAGTGTTTCAAAATTGGTAACACTCACGCAATACTTATGGGTACAAAGTTTCAATCGGACACAGAGAAAGATGGGGGCTTATAGTTTCGCCTCCCAACCTTTTACCTCAAGGGTAATGTCAACAATATTACTTTATAAGAACATACATCCGAGTGGATATATATATCCGGATCCCTCCAACACATAGTGCTTGCCATAGGAAAATGTGTAAAAAGGAAAGGTGAATATCACCATGACTCTTGTATAAGGGTAGAAGGTAAAAATAGAAGATAGGCCCTTCGCAAAGGGAAGCAGATGTTTTCATGCAATTTTATGGTTGGATGCACAAAATCTTAATGCAAAAGAAAGTCACTTTACATTGCCGCTTGTGATAAAGAACTTTATTATGCAGTCCGTCACTTTTATTTCTTCCATATTATAAGTTCGTATAAAGCTTATTTTCTTCACATTAATAGATCATACACATTTAGAGAGCAATTTTTATTGATTGCACTGATGACAACTTACTTGAAGGATCATATTCAATCAATAGGTAGGTATGGTGGACTCTCATGGCAAAATTGGTTTAAGGGGTGTTTGGAAGCACAAGTAGTATCTCTACTTGGTGCAAAGAATTTGGCTAGAATGATAGGGGAAGGCAAGGTCAACATGTTGGATGATCCATGACAATATAACTTCTATTCGGCTATAAGAAAACATAACCCATTATGTTGTCTTCTTTGTCCAACATCAACTTTTTAGCATGTCATACTTTAATGAGTGCTCACTATCACAAAGGATGTCCAAGATAGTATATTTAATGTGAAGCCTCTCTTTCTTTATTACTTCCTAGTAATTGCAACAGTGACCAAAACTATGTTTGTCAACTCTCAACAGCTTGTATTCATCATACTCTTTATATGTTAAGTCATTACTCTCCATAAGATCAATATATGATCTTTTTATTTCCTTTTTTAATTTTTTTCTTTAATTCCCTCAAGATCATAGCAATATAGCAAAGCCCTCCATGCAATACTACTCTTTATTTTATATATAACTCACAGACTTGATTGCATAGATAGAGATTAAAACAAAACTCAAAGCTAGATCATACTAAATCTTTATTCTACTAGATCAAGATATAACCAAAATGACCTAACTAAGAAAAAAGATAAAGATAGAGGTGTGATGGTGATACGGTACCGGGATACCTCCCCCAAGCTTGGCAGTTGCCAAGGGGAGTGCCCATACCCATGTGTTTATGTCTCTTTCTTCGGAGGTGATGATGTGATATTCTTGGAGATGATGCCCCTTAGGATGCGATTCTCCACCCCGAGCCTATTAATTTGTTGCTTAAGATCCATTATCTCCTTGCAGAGTTTACCCATGACGGCTAGAGCTCCATTCACCCATGGATGTTTCATAGCTGCGGGGGAAAAGCAACACTCTTTTTCATATTTTCATAAGAGAGAAATTTAGCATCGCGAGGGATGACCGAAATTGGTATTCCTGAGCTCTGAAGTTCCTCCATCATGAACCTAGTTTGAAGACGAGAGGTAAGTTCTTAATCCTCCTCCACGGCATCCACCCTTTTCAAGTCGGCCTCCATCTATTCCTCCGTTGATGGCCAAAATGGTCAGCTTCGCTATTTGCTCTTGGGTCCGGCGTTGGTTGATAGACACGACTCCCCCGACTAACTCTTGCGAAGACATCTTGCTTGAAATCTGCTGCAGAAGCAACTCAAATGAAAACAGGGAATTTTGCTGTTGTGCGGTGGTCAAAACCTTCGGGAGAATTTTTACCGACCAAAAGAAATATTGTGCAAAAAACGGTTATCCGAGGGCACACGAGGTGGCCATAAGGCAAGGGGGTGCACCTAGGGGGTTAGGGCACGCCCTCCACCCTTTTGGTTTCCTCGTGTCTCTTTCGGACTACTTTTAGTTTTCTTAATTTTTTTAATATTCCAAAACAGAGAAAAATTGCTATTAGAATAGTTTTAGAGTTGGTTTACTTACCGTACCACATACCTATTCCTTTCCGGAGTCTGAAACATTCTGGAAAGTGTCCCTTATCTACTCCTCCGGTGTTATGGTGTCAATTACATTGGTCTCAACATTTATGGGATTACTTGAGATATGATGTTTGATTCTTTGACCGTTTACCACCTTCGAATTTGTGCCTTCGGTGTTGTTGATTTTTATGGCACCGTAACGATAGGCCTCCTCGATAATGTAAGGACCTTCCCATTTAGAGAGAAGTTTTGCTGCAAAAAATCTTAGATGAGAATTGTATAGCAAAACATGACCACCTACATTAAACTCATGCTTCTGTTTCCTTTTGTCATGCCATCTTTTAACCTTTTCTTTAACAACTTGGCATTCTCATAGGCTTGGGTTATCCATTCATCAAGCGAGCTAATGTCAAATAACCTCTTCTCACCAAGAAGTTTGAAATCATAATTGAGCTCTTTAATAACCCAATATGCCTATGTTCTAGTTCGAGAGGTAATTGACAAGCCTTTCCATAAACCATTTTATACGGAGAGATACCCATAGGATTTTTATAAGAATTTCTATAAGCCCATAATGCATCTTCAAGTTTCTTGGACCAATTCTTTCTAGATCTATTAGCAGTCTTTTGCAAAATCAATTTAATGTCTCTACTACTCAATTATACTTGACCACTAGACTGAAGATGATATGGAGATGCAATTCTATGATTAACATCATACTTAGTAAGTATTTTATGAAAAGCACCATGAATAAAATGTGAACCACCATCAGTCCTTAAATATCTAGGGACTCCAAACCTCGGAAAAATAACTTCTTTAAGTGTCTTAATAGAAGTGTTATGATCAACATTACTTGTTGGAAAATCGTCTACCCACTTATTAACATCATCAACAGAAACTAAAAATATATGTATACCCATTAGAGGAAGGAAAGTTTCCCATATAATCAAAGCCCCAAACATCAAATGGTTCAATAACAAGTGAATAATTCATAGGCATTTCCTGACGTCTACTAATATTACCAACTAGCAGTCTATCCCGCGCATTTGCGCGGCTAAATTTCATATAGCATTATTTTTTGATTTGTTTTCCTTGAAAAAATGATCTCACATACTTTGTCCTATCATTATAGCAAAGGTATACGTCTCATGAAATTATGATTGCACTTGGTTAAAATAATTTCAATTAGGGTTAGTATCGATAACAAATTACATATTTCAGTGAAGTTGCAGCTTGGCATGTAAGACAATAAACTTCTATGTAGGTCTCTAATTTTTCCTCTTGCACTCGTTCCACTGCGGTGTCCTCTTTGTACCAATAGTATTTATAGAAATTGTGTTCACAAAGAACTAAATAGAAGCATAGATAGTTTGTATCTGAACCGGAAGATCTCCTAGTCCACCGGCCTTCTCTATGAATGTAGTGCAGTGGTATTTCTTTTGCCTTCAAGGTCTAAAGCACCATCATATACTGTTTGGCCATTGAATACGATGTGTAAAATAAAGTTGACGAAACATCTTTCCTAGCATCATCATGTGTCGTTCAATATGACCCTTTATAGTTTATTTTTGACTTTCCTTCCATAATTTTACCACAAATGAATTTATAATTACATACTTTGTATTCTTTTATAAACTGTTTGCTGAAACATTCTCTCATCACTCTCACTGTAGGTCATCTTTTGTCATCCTTGTGTTGTCTTTCCTATTTTTCCTTCACCTCAATATAAGTATGAGCGTACTCGTTCCGGTCCTTCTTGGTTTGCATATAAATTCTGTCCGAAGTCAAAGTATCTCTACTTCGTCCATATTTATAGAAAAGATATCAACATTCACAATGCCAAATTAATATTGTCAAATTAACTGCGATGTTACAGATTTTTTATATAAAATCCATCAAATGCTACTTATTTTGTGATCAGGGAAAGGTAACACAATGCTAAGTAAAGAATTATATCACTTGGGCATTGAAGGCCACATAATTATTATCTAAATTCATCTGAATTCTAAGAACATCTAGAGTCATTTCTCAGATGCATGAAAGGCTTGGGTTGCTCAGGTCAGCGCTAGTTTGTGCCCGGTTGTGAAATAGATTGAATCTCAACCGGTACGCCGAGCTCTCACGAGCATACAATGTTTAATACGAAACATTATATCACTTGGGCATTGAAGGCAACATAATTATTATCTAAATTCATCTGAATTCTAAGAACATCAGCTTATGCTAATAATTGTTGTTTATGAGTATTGTGTTGTTTTGAATTGACATATATTTTGTAGCATTAAAAAAGTTAGAGGTTAATTTTTGACACCCCATTCTTTCTTGTTCGGATTATTTTACTTTTTGAATACGATATGTCTGCCACAGCTATTACATATTCATATGTACATGTGCTAGTCATGTTTATTCTCTTTCATTATCTTATTAAACTCGTGCATATTATTATCTTACATCAATACTGATCCTTCAAAATAAAAATATGTCTGCCACAACTAATGTAAAAGTATTAAAAAAATTAGCTCACTTCATGGATTTTTGTGGAGTCTACAGGAATTCCAAATTGCTAATATTTTTTATACCAAATTCCATAAAGGCATTTTACCTTCTGGTTGAAAAGACGTACATTTTTTAGGGCACATAAAGACGTAAATATTTTTTAACAGTGTACGTTCTTTTTACGGGGTGGCACAAAGACGTACGTGTTAGCCTTTTTTTCATGGAATTAGTTTAGCCTTTTTTCAGATCCGATTTGTTTAGGGCTTCTCCATGATTTTTCTGATTCATGAGCATGGTCGTGTATGTCTCCTATGTGGCCGGTGATTGTAGCATGTCTATATTTTTGACTCGCAATGCAAGAGTCCGTGTGCGCCCCCTATAAAAAAAGAGGAATCCTATAAAAAAAGAGGACTCACTGTATGCCTTTCCTTAACAGTTTTTACGTGTATGTCTCTTCTTTTCATATTCCGGAGGCCATTTATTTTTCTTTTCTACCGGCGGTGTTTGACCATAGTCCGTTTCAGTTTTCCTTTTTGGTGTGTAGCACTTGCCTAATCCGGTAGGGAACCATTGTGTGGTCCTCAGTTTCTACGTTGCCTAATATACTGTTGCTATCGAAATCAATCTGTCTTAGTTTTTTCTACGTATATCACTTATCTAATATCCACCGTTCATACATCTTAGTTTATAAAGTGTCAAATCATCACCGTTCGTTTTCTATCGTTTTAAGTATATAATAGAAGATTCTCTGGCATTCATCACAAGGCAAGACAAACATACGAGCATCCTTGAATAGAGTGGGCCAATAAAAACCGGATTGCAATACCTTATGTGCAGTTCTATCTCCCACGTGGTGTCCTAGGTAATCCTCGGAGTGGCACTTGTGTAGGATCTGTTCCTGTTCATGCTTAGGTACACAACATCTAATAACACCATCTGCTCCTTCTTTTGCTGGTATGTGAAACTAGGTGGTATAAATTTAGCAACAATGTAATTAGCATAATCAACATACCATGGATTATTATGAGAAGCATTTATGACAACTAATTATTTATCATGAAAGCTATTATCAATACGCAGTGGGTGATCAAGAACATTTTCTAACCTTGACAAGTTGTCTGCAACGGGGTTCTCAGCTCCCTTTGTAATAATAATATGCAAGTCAAATTCATGTAGCAAGAGAACCCATTTTATAAGTCTAGGTTTAGCATCTTTCTTTTACATAAGATATTTAATAGCAGCATGATCAGTGTGAACATTTACTTTGGAATCAAGAATATAAGATCTGAACTTATCACAAGCAAAAACAACTGCTAAAAATTCTTTTTCAGCAGTGGCATAATTTCTCTGGGCATTGTCTAGAGTTTTACTAGCATAATGAATAACATTCAATTTCTTATCAACTCTTTTTCCTAGAACAACACCAACAGCATAATCACTAGCATCGCACATAATTTCAAAGGGTACATTCCTATTAGGTGGCTGAACAATAGGCACAAAAATCAAGGCTTTCTTAGTATTTCAAATGCTTCTACACAATTATCATCAAAAAACAAAAGGAACATCTTTTTGCAAGAGAATAGTGGGAGGCCTAGAAATTTTAGAGAAGTATTTCATAAACCCCCTATAGAAACCAACATGACCAAGGAAACTTCTTATACCTTTGACATCTTTAGGACAGGACATCTTTTCAATAGCGTCTACTTTAGCTTTATCAACTCCAATACCTCTTTCAAAAAATTTATGCCCCAAGACAATACCTTCAATAACCATAGAGTAGCACTTCTCCCAATTCAAGACTAGATTAATTTCTTCACATCTCTACAAAACTCGATCAAGGTTGCTTAAGCAATCATCAAAATAAGTGCCTTAAACGGAGGAATCATCCATGAAAACCTCAACAATCTTTCCCAAAAGTTAGAGAATATAGCAGTCATACATCTTTGAAAGGTAGCAGGTGCATTGCATAAACCAAAAGGCATACGTCTATAAGAAAAAGTACCGAAAGGGCAAGTAAAAGTGGTCTTTTCCTGATCATCTTTTGACACAAGTATTTGAGAAAAACCAGAATAACCATCTAGAAATCAAAAATGTGTATGTTTGGATAGTCTTTCTAGCATTTGATCAAAAGGTAGAGAGTATTGATCTTTTCTAGTAGCTTTGTTCAATTTGCGGAAATCAATTACCATTTTATAACCTGTAACAATTCTTTGTGGAATCAATTCATTCTTATCATTAGGAACAACCGTAATACCTCCCTTCTTAATTAGGGACAGAATGAACATGACTTGCCCCCTTATTATTAGCAATAGAATAAATTATACCTGCATCCAAAAGCTTTAGTATTTCATTTCTTACCACTTCTTTCATCTTAGGAATTAACCATGATTGATGATCAACAACTGGCTTAGCATCAGGCTCCAAATTAATTTTGTGCTAACATAGCGTGGGACTAATGCCCTTAAAATCAATAAGAGTATATCCAATAGCGGCACGGTGCTTGTCGGTGTCAAAACCGGCGGAACTCGGGTAGGGGGTCCCGAACTGTGCGTCTAGGCGGATGGTAACAGGAGACGAGGGACACGATGTTTTTACCTAGGTTCGGGCCCTCTTGATGGAGGTAAAACCCTACGTCCTGCTTGATTAATATTGATCATGTGGGTTACAAGAGTAGATCTACCACGAGATCAAGGAGGCTAAACCCTAGAAGCTAGCCTATGGTATGATTGTTGTTCGTCCTATGGACTAAAGCCATCCGGTTTATATAGACACTGGAGAGGGCTAGGGTTACACAGAGTCGGTTACAATGGTAGGAGATCTACATATCCGTATCGCCAAGCTTGCCTTCCACGCCAAGGAAAGTCCCATCCGGACACGGGACGAAGTCTTCAATCTTGTATCTTCATAGTCTTGGAGTCCGGCCGATGATGGTAGTTCGGCTATCCGGACACCCCCTAGTCTGGGACTCCCTCAGTAGCCCCTGAACCAGGCTTCAATGACGACGAGTCCGGCGCGCATATTGTCTTCGGCATTGCAAGGCGGGTTCCTCCTCCGAATAATTTATAGAAGATTGTGAACACCAGGATAGTGTCCGGCTCTGCAAAATAATTTCCACATACCACCGTAGAGAGAATAATATTCACAAAAGTTCAATCTGCTGACGTATTCCGTGGCGTGACGTCATACCACAACCAAGGCTTTATTTGAAACGTTTTTATTGTACCACTTCAGCGTGTTTAGTGAAGTGGTTTCCTTGGCACGTCCTGTCGAAGCAGAGATCGTGTTTGCCTTATTCCGGGATTCCCATCAATACGGACGTGGGTAACCCAACCGCGCCCGTTGCCACGCCCCCTCCATCGAAGGCGGGTTCCAAACGGTCACGGGGACGGCTCTTGGTATTCTTCCTCTTTATAATGAGACCAAGGCCCGTTCTTTTTATTCAATCCTCTATCGAATCCGCCCCTCTCCCTGAGTTCCAACACCCAGGGCTCCGAATTCAGGTACCTTCGATCCTCGACAATGTCCGGTCCCGATCTACGAGGCCGGTGGATGCCCTCCTCCGTCACGGAGGAGGACGTGCTAAAGCTGAGAGATGCCAGGTATTTAACCTACGAGATTTCGCATAGGCTGCCTGCCCGAGGGCAAGTTATCCCAACTCCCGAGCCTGGCGAGATCGTCGTGTTCATGTCTCACTTCCGTCGGGGTTTAGGCTTCCCGACGGATCCCTTCATGAGGGGGCTCATGTTTTACTATGGGCTGGAATTCCACGACCTGGCTCCGGAGTCCATCCTCCATATCTCATCATTCAACGTGGAGCCGAAGATGATTGAGGGGCGTCAGGCAGAGTGCGGCGGGGCTATTATAAGCAAGAGGGCCGAAGCTCCATGGCCCAAGGGCTCTTTCCAAGAGGAGCTCGGCTTGTGGCAACAGGAGTGGTTTTATATCACCGCTCCCCGGGGTAGCAGGCAGAAGCCACCGCCCGTCTTTCGCTCGGGCCCTCCACAGCAGCTGACGTCATGGGTCAACAAGGGGCGTGACTGGGGGCCGCCCAAAGACGTCCCCCTGTTGCAGGACCGGATTCGAGTCCTCCAAGAAAGGGAGATCAATCTGGTCGCAGTGGTGCAGGTCATGTTGATCCGGCGCCTACTGCCCTGCAAACGTCGCCCCCTCCGCCTGTGGGAATTTAATCCGGAGGGGCCGCGAGCTCTTCAACACTTCATGGGTTTGACTCCCATGGAGATGTATAAACTGTTCTTCGGATCGCAAGAGACGCATCCGGAATTAACCGAGGACGCTGGCCTAAGCTGCAATCGCCCGGATACTCAAGTAAGTAGCCCTGTGTCCGGACACACCATCCATTTATTTATCGTGAGCTTGCCTTTTAACCAATTATCCCTGGACTGGAGTGGATAGCGCAAGCAAAGCTGATACGGTGTCCGGCCCCCCTCCCTGAGACCATGCAGGATCCCGTGTTAATCAAAATGTTGGAGGTTGCACCTTCAAATGAGGGCGAAGGGGGGCACGGGGAAACTGTCACCTCTGCCAAGGAGGCGTTTAGTAAGGGAGGAATCGAGAGTCCCTCCTTCCAGGGGGAGAAGCGGAACGCTTCCGAAGACCCGGAGGCCAAGGCCTCAAAGCGGGGAAAGAAATCTGTACCGGAAGGTCCTGCGCCAGAAAGCGCCCCGGCCGTACTGTGTCCTCGGAGGAATCAGCCCTCTAACGAGCCGTAACTAAAAAGGGGGATTTTATAATTATTAGACACCCCTGCTTAATGTCTAAAGGTAACCGAAGTTTTTACCTTGTAGTTCGGATCTCAGCCCATCTCAGCACAGCTCATCTTCGGGAGACCTTCGTCCGGAGATGATGGAGAGCGAAACGCCTCCATCTGCCGCGCCACCACACGGGGCGGACGACCCTGAGGTGCCGTCGCGGAGGGTGTCCCCGAGTCCGGCGGGGCCGGAGAGTTCGGCACCCATTGGAGTACGGCCGGTGGAGCTGCAGGATTTGCTTAAGAGGGCGTCCATCTCAGAAGATCACCGCACATTAATGGGTAATGTGATTGAGAGGATCTCGTCCGCCGAAAGCGGGTTGTATGAGGCCGTCGGAAGTTTACTGACGGGATTTGAGGTACGCAAGAAATGACATACCTGTTGACAGTTTTGCACATGAAGTGCTCCCTGTATAGTAGCCCCTGAGACTTGGTATGCTGTCGATAACGGCAGCGTGCCTAGGATCATAATCTCAGTTATTAACTGTCGCCTTTCCTATGCAGGTGGCGGAATGTTCGGTGGCCAGCCGGACGGATGGATTCGCCGAGCTGAAGAAGCAACTCGACGTTGCACATGCGGACATCTCACTGGTCAATAAACGACTTGATGAGTCACAAGGTATGTGATTGCGCCGCGATTGCTTAGTAAGTGAGCTGATGCCCATTCCTTACAAGTTGTATGCTTGATGCAGATGGTGTTGCTGCTGTGGAAGACCTTCGAGCATAACTTGCTCGGGCCAATGAGCAAGCCAGAAAAAGTGAGGCGGCTGCCTTGAAGGCAGCGGAAGAGCTAGAAGCCGAGAAGGCTGCTCACTGCCGAAGCAGGGAGGAGATGGCCGGAATGGCCATGAAATTAAAAGTTGCTACCGACCGCCTGGAGGTTCTAGAAGGAGAACGCCGAGCGGAGCAAGAGGACCTGAAGAAGGCCGATGCGGAAGCCAAGAATGCCCGTAGTGTGATGCGGGCTATGAAGGAGGAACTGCGTCAGGTCGGAGACATTGTGGCTGGAAAGCCCTTTATGCTGCATAGGAAGTTCACGGATCTGAAGTATGCTCATCTGTGCCGATTGTACGGTGCGGAGGATCCTTATCTGGACTTGGCGGCGAGTGCGGCTGACGCAGTCGTGCACTTTCGAAGCCGGGAGGATCATGAAATGGAAGAGCTTTTCTGGTCTCAATTCCATAGTCCGGAGCGTCCACTTCCGTTGAGTGATCGGCTGGTTGAGTGGGCTGAGCTGAATAGATTGTCCGGACTGGCCATGACGGATGTGGTAACTCATCTGTGGCCGAAAAGGCCCAAGCCGAAGAGTTATTTTGGCTTGTTGCAGCAATTCCTTGGGGCAGTGCCGCATATTAAGGCGATGAAGCGGTCGGCATGCATAGAAGGTGCGCGGATGGCTCTCGCCCGTGGTAAAACATACTGGGCGGAGATGGATGCCACCGCTGTTGCATCCCGGGGTTCGGACAAAAGCCGATTCCCCACCGAGCATTACTTTGAGGAAGTCCTGCAGGGCGCTCGTATAATAGAGTCGCAGTGCTCGAAAGATGTTATGTTTGAATGACATGTATGATTTCTAAGATCATGTTTATAATGCAATGACTTTTTATACTTGTGTGTTCAAGTATTGAACTATCTCCTGTGCGGCCGTATATGTATGTATAATCTGAAAGATGGCAGTCTTTGGCTTCAGCCCCCACGCACATGGTGCGGGGGTGTTTGCAAAAAGAAAAACGCCTTTTCACACTTAATCCAATGTCTTGGTCCTTTTAAGGAGGTGATAGCATAGCAAACTAGGCAACCGGACTATAATGCTTTATCACTTTCACCTAGCCATAGGAGCTCGAATGTGGGGCTACTATATAGCCCCTGATGTCACCGCGCTTCTCCGAACTTGGGGCGCGTATGTGACTGACCGGGAAGCGGTCCTTCGTCAAAGCGGAGGAATTCTAAACATTTCCAATGGTCGATCGAGTGGTTGATCAGTCTCTCGCTATATCATGACAGTCAGTTTTCGGCTTTCTCTACTGAGGTGCTCTCCCGGCCGAACCGGGGCACAATCGCAGTAGTTCTCCTGGTGCCGCGTTACCGATGATACGGAACGTAAGGCAGCAAAACACAGGAGCCGGGCAAACCCAACATTTGACCAAAGACATGATTCGGAGCTGATGCATATAAGGCCTAACTCGAGACGCCGAACACTCCCTGAGGTGTTCGGTCTTTATGATATCGGGCAGAATAAAGCCCTAAGACCCTAGTGTCCAGGTACAGGCGGGAACTTCTGACGCAGCCGATGCCAAAACGCCAACCTCCTCCTCGGCTCTGGTAGGAAACCGGGGGATGTGTACCAACAAGAGATAGTAAGAAAGGTTTACGCAGGGTCTTAATCTGAAAAGAATCCTTGCAACGGGTCCCTACTGCACGTCTGCGCTTGTGTCTTCGTTGTGCTGTATCCTGGACGGGTGTAGCACGTGCGTCATCTGTAAAAGAGAAGGACTTAGTTTCTAAGAAATATCGTGCAAAAATTGTATTAAAATAAAGTATAATTTGGAAGATGAAGAAAGTTGAGATTTATTGGCTTTCATCATTTATGCACGCGATCCCCTAAAAAAAAGGGGTATGCGGCTGGGAAGCCCCTTGTTAGCTTACGCCAGACTTGTCTAACCATGTCCGAGTTCTAAATGACCTGTTTTTCAGGGACTTTGACCTGCAAGGTCTGATTAATGTGTGGCTGTCGAAGCAGTCGCACATTCTCTGTGGTTGAGGGACACTCAGAGTTGTGAGATTATGCCACATGGACCGGACATTTCTAAGCGTAAGAGACGCGTAATGTTGTATTGCATTAAAGCAGGGGAAAGCTTCGTGCCCCAGTAGCGCTTAAGGGCTACTGTTAAATGGGGCGATGGAGAGTGAGCTTTTCGCGACGGAGGTTGTCGGATGAACCGAACACAACCTCTAGTGGTACAGAGCCTGTAAAATTGGCTTAAAAGGCCTGGCGTCACTCCTTTGAAGGAAGTGCTGCTATAGCGAATTTTGGTGGGTTCTATCCCCAGTCTGCGGACGGTGTCCTGGTATAGTAGGTGCCGCGCTGCGTGTTATCACGAGAAGTGAGTTCACTGTTTTGACTTCTAGTGGGAAAGTCTTTTGGTTTCTGGAGCGCTGCTTTTGGGTTTCGTCACTTTCACTTGGTGTGTCGAGCCCCTTGTGTTCGGCGTTAAGTCGGCCGGACTGCTTGAAGACCCAACAATCTCTGTGGGTGTGGTTTGCAGGCTTCCCGGAGGTACCATGTATTTGGCATAGTCTGTCCAGAATCTTGTTTAGGTTGGATAGCTCGTCACTGTTGTCCTTGAGGGGCGGTGTTTTGTTGTTCGGCGAGAGCTTTTGAATCCGGCGTTGACTGCCGTACTATTTGGGCCATTTTCCTTATTCCGGCGCTGATCTTTTCTGCGTCGTGATTTCCCATTTCCATCCCTGATTTCGGATGTACTCGGGTCGCTGGTGCTGCATCTAGCCAGCCAGCTGTCTTCCCCTGCACAAAAGCGTGTCATGAGGCTTGTTAGTGCGGCTATTATTCTTGGTTTTTCCTGGCCGAGGTGTCTGGCGAGCCATTCGTCTCGGACGTTGTGTTTAAAGGCTGCTAAGGCTTCAGCGTCCGGACAGTCGACTATTTGGTTTTTTTAGTGAGGAACCTGCTCCAGAATTTGCGTGCTGATTCTCCGGGATGTTGAGTTATGTGACTTAAATCGCCTGCATCCGGAGGCCGGACATAAGTCCCCTGAAAATTTGCTCGAAACGCATCCTCAAGCTCTTCCCAACTTCCAATCGTATTTTCTGGGAGGCTTTTAAGCCAATGTCGAGCCGGCCCTTTGAGCTTGAGGGGTAGGTATTTTATGGCATGGAGATCGTCTCCTCTTGCCATATGTATGTGTAGGATATAATCCTCAATCCAGACTCCGGGGTCTGTTGTTCCGTCGTATGCCTCTATGTTTACGGGTTTGAATCCTGCTGGAAATCCATGATCCAGTACCTCGTCGGTAAAACATAGTGGGTGTGCGGTGCCCCTGTATTTGGGTGTGCCGTTGTCTTCAAATGCTCGGCTGGTTGTGTTACTTCCTGGAGTCTTCTTTTTTGGCCCATAAATAAACCTGGACGGGTTATCCTTTTTCCGAGGATCTTTATGCTGATCGTGTGCCGGCTTGAGTGCGGCGCCCCTTGTTGCTCTTGGCCAGTCATCTGGTCGTCTATCCGGCCAGGCGGCTTCTTTCTTTTTTGACTGCGGGGGCTCTAAGGCCTCCTCGTCAAATTCGGGCAACAGCTTGCGCTTTGGGTAGCTCTTTGTCTGGTGACTAGTGCCATATTTATCTGCGGTGTTGAGTACTTTGCTCCATCTCATTCTGAGTGCGTCCTCCACTGTTTTGAGCTTCCTCTTTTGCTTCTTCAAACTTCTTGCAGTGGCGACGAGCCTGTTATGGAGATTCCTATGCTCTAGTGATGTGAGATCATCTTCGCCGGGGATGGGTTGCTTGTCCGGTTCATGTCCGGCTGGCTGCTTGTTGACGTGTGCGTCGTCCACTGCTTTGCCCTGCTGTAGGGCCGGGTCCATATGGGTAACGTTTTTGTCGATGCCGGTCTTCAGGTGGCGCTTGCGTCGCCGCTTTGTTTGTCTGTTGGGGGAGTTGTCCTTCGCCACGTCCCGTTTTTCCTCATTGTCGCTTCCTTGTGGTGTGTCCACCATGCATACGTTGTGGGATGGGGTGGCTTTCCTGCGCCCGTTAGGCGCTGGTTCTTGGTCGTCCCCGGCATCGTCGTCCATACCGTCGATGTCCTCGGAGTCGTAGTCTAGCCTGTCAGATAAATCATCGATAGCGGCTACCAAGTGGGTGGTGGGTGGGCTTTGAATTTCTTCGTCGTCCACATCCCAGCCGTCCTTACCACAATCTGGCCAGGTCTCTCCTGATAACGAGAGGTATTTTAGCGAACTCAAGATGTCGCCGAAAGGTGAGTTTTGAGAGACGTCCGCTGCGGTGAACTCCATGATCGGCGCCCAGTCGGATTCGATCGGGGCGGGCGCGGGAGGTTCGGAGTCCGGCGAGGAGTCCGGCACCTTGGAGTCACGAGCTTTATGAGGGACGAAGTCAGTGTTCGGCTCTATCGCCGTAGAGGTTGCAGCCCCCGAGGCGGTGTCTAGGCATCCATCCTTGATCTGCGGAGCTGGCTCCGAATTGAAGATCGGAGTGGTTTCGAGTGCGGCCTCTAGGGTACTGTCCGGCGGCAGAGCTAAATCATGCCCGACGTGACAGTGCGGCACGCTCGGCTGTGGCTCGAATTCGTCGAAGATCAAGTCCCCGCGGATGTCAGCCGTGAAGTCCAAACTTCCAAATCTGACCTGACGGCCCGGGGCGTAACTTTCGACCTGCTCTAGATGGCCAAGCGAATTGGCCCGCAGTGCAAAGCCGCCGAATACAAAGATCTGTCCGGGGAGGAAGGTCTCACCCTGGACGGCGTCGTTGATGATGATCGAAGAAGCCATCGAGCCTATCGGTGAAGACACAGAGGAACTCTCAATGAAAGCACCAATGTTGGTGTCAAAACCGGCGGATCTCGGGTAGGGGGTCCCGAACTATGCGTCTAGGCGGATAGTAACAAGAGACGAGGGACACGATGTTTTTTCCCAGGTTCGGGCCCTCTTGATGGAGGTAAAACCCTACGTCCTTCTTGATTAATATTGATGATGTGGGTTACAAGAGTAGATCTACCATGAGATCAAGGAGGCTAAACCCTAGAAGCTAGCCTATGGTATGATTGTTGTTCGTCCTATGAACTAAAGCCATCCGGTTTATATAGACACCGGAGAGGGCTAGGGTTACACAGAGTCGGTTACAATGGTAGGAGATCTACATATCCGTATCGCCAAGTTTGCCTTCCACGCCAAGGAAAGTCCCATCCGGACACGGGACGAAGTCTTCAATCTTGTATCTTCATAGTCTTGGAGTCCGGCCGATGATGGTAGTTCGGCTATCCGGAAACCCCCTGGTCCGGGACTCCCTCAGTGCTTCTTCGGAGTTTTCAATAACTTTTTCTTCATGCTCTGAAAGGTTAACACTAATAATAAAATGATATATCTACTTTTCATCAAGATAAGCATATTTCAAGGTATCTAACAATTGTTTAAGCTCAAATACGGGATGACCCTTAGGTGGAGGAGGATCCCCGAGGGTTTCAACAGGAAAATTGTGTGTCAAAATGGGCCATTTATTAAAGAATATTTCATCTATTTCCATTCTTCCATTCATAAATATATCATTGTCATGGTCTATCAAATATTGTTCTAAAGGATCAGTAGGAGGCACGACAATAGAAGCAAGACCAATAATTTCATCCTTACTAGGCAATTCTTTATCATGGGGTTGTCTATGAAATTTAGCGAGTGCATTCGCCCGCGCTAGCATACAAAAGTGAGTGTTAATTTGAATTTTATGTCCTTATCAATTTAAGTTCATCATGTGGCCTGCTTGGACTGTCTAGTTCTTATAGTTGCTCTGTTTCACTATACTTTGCATGTTATATTTCCCTCTGTCTAAAAATATGTATGTATAGATGATGTGAAAATATATTATGTGAGGAATCAACATATTGATGTGGTATAGTAGATGTTAATAATTTATTTTGGTAGGTTTAAACCTTCGACATGAGAAGAAGAATATAATCTAAGATAGATCAAAGCCCAGATATTCGGGCCAAGTTTTGATGGAGAACATATCATGTGCAAATACTACTTTTCATATTCGGATTTTTCTTCTATTTTTATTTTATATCATGCATATACGCTGTTACAAACCTATCTCCTACATGACTTTATTCAGTGTTACCATCGCAACACGGATTTTACATGGATTGCATTGTGGTGGAATAGATAAATGTCACAATGGAAATATATGAATCAGTAAAAATATATGATTGCACCATTTAATACGAACCTATGGGTGTGGGACGTCCTAGCTTGCTGGTCACGTTTCACCATTGTGCACATGCATGCATCCCATTGTCTGTGATTGAAGCTGCTTTTTGGCTGCCACACATCATGTCCTGCAAGCGATGGAATGACTCCTGCCCGAGCAAATAGCAACCGCCACAACACAACAAAAATGGAGGTCCGGTAACTCACCCACACAATGCTTTAAGGCTTGAGATGAGACAATAGATATGGGATTCGTTACTACAGAGAACAAAGATTTCTAATTTAAAGGAAAGACTGTGATCATGTAACCTGTAAATTGTATTATATTTTCCAAATATTAGTGTACCCACCATAGGTTAACTGAGACATACTTCGGTTCATGCACATATATGCACGCCTGCAGCTGTGTTGTTTTGCGCAGTCGTATTTGCTATGTACATTATGAATATCATTTGTGTATAAAAAATGATTGCATACCTGAACATGTATGTATGAAGCTCCTGAATTTACTGGTCTACTGAACTTGATGGACGCATGCATGTCTTGCAGAACCACGCGTCCGGCAGCACTCCCTTGAACAATCCCTGTTTGTTTCCATGCCCCTACTGTCAAGACCGCTAGTAATCCGATGCTATTGGGTTCTCAGGTTATAATTAAATTGTATTTTATAGTGTGTACTATTCTGTAAAAAGGGAAGAAATAGAACCACGCTTATTAGAGCTCAGGAAAAACAGAATAACAAACTTGTGACGCGAAACATCTCGTACCATCTTGAGCAGTGTCAGTTTTCAAAGCAGTTTTTCTCCTCAAATGAGACAGTAGCAAAGGCTGCACGTGAATTTGGTTTCTGTATTTTTCCTCGGACTTCGTCATAGGCTGATACTGTCGGTTTCTTATGAGCAGAATGTAGAACCAAAGCATGCATGTTTGTTCTCTCTCAAAAAAAAGCATGCATGTTTGTCAGCTAACCTGAAAATTGAACGCCATAACATGCTTTGCTCCCCAACAATGACAAAGATTCTCTCATGGTGTTATTCTGCCATGCAGCAACATAGCAAATATAGTGTCAACATCGGCACTTACCTAGGCCTTCATCTAAGTCACAACGGTCTACGTTAGCGCACTATGATGTGGGTTGAACTCATCTGTGTCTGTTTGATTGACGATTGCCATATGTATGCAATCATGTGCTAGGCTTCCAGCCCCAATCGGAACTGCCATATGCGTGCTCAATAAAGAAAGTAATTGAGGCAACAAATTCCCTTGTCTTGCAGATATAGCAGATCAAACACACTTGATTCATTTACCTTAATTTTTTTGTAGGTGGAACAGGATGCAGGCTTGTAACACGTACATATATAGTCCAGCAAGTACTCAGGGAGCTTCCACAGGTGAGGGCTCCCCGGCCAGAAGATCAAACGTCTAGACATATGGATGATTTGCCTCTGATCCTCAGTAGTACACCTCGTAAGGCAATGACTCACCTCAATGTTCTGTACCCACAACTTTTTTTTGCAGACAATCTAAGATTTGTTTTGCAGTATGTACCCCTCCACGCCTGTACTTGCACTGCTGCACATGAACTCGAGCAACCACGTACTTCTTGATGAACACAATAGCACAACTGAACCATGTATAGCAATAGGTAGCCACAAATACGGTTCAGATATTAGAGGAGAATAGAGGCGCAGAGATGTGAGGGAGCCCGCGGATTCCTAGGGGAGCCTAGATAATCGACGACCAAGAATTTCAGTCCGTAGCCATAGAGGTCACGGGATTTGAGGAGGCATGAAGATTTCTAGTTTGTGGTATAGCCGCAGAAGAAGGGATCGATTGGGAGGCAGAGACGAGGAAGCGTGATTATTTAGGGACCTTTCTGACAACAGGAGATATATTTTGTTTAACTGATCATGAGGAAGGATGGAGTCCCGAGAGATTGGGAGAGAGGCAGCGCATGTTGAGATCTTCCTATTTGTTACTTCCTCTAATGGCTCATAATTTATATCGATTGTTTTAGCATGGAAATTTCTCGGATTGATCTACACCGGAATAACTCAGGCCCACCAAATTAATGGCTCCTAATTTATAGTTAACGTCGGAATTTGTTGGGAGTCTGTAATTAGTATAGGTATAGATGAGACCTATCCCCTAAACCAACACTAACAACATCTTTCTCGTAGTCTATCTTAGCATTAACAGTATTCAAGAAAGCTCTACCAAATATAATAGGACAAAAATCATCTTGTGAGGAATCAAGAACAAGAAAATCGGTAGGGTATTTAATTTTCCCAAAAAAGACTTCAACATCTCTAACAATCCCAATTGGTGATATAGTATCTCTATTGGCAAGCTTAATAGTAACATCAACATTTTCTATCTCAGCAGGCGCAATATCATTCATAATTTATTGATATAAGCTAAAAGGAATTGCACTCACACTAGCACCCATATCACACCAGCCATGATAACAATGATCTCCAATTTTAATGAAAACAGCAGACATGCCAACAACAGGTCTATGTTTATCTTTAGCATCGGGTTTACCAATTTTAGCAGCTTCATAACAGAAATAAATAGCATGCCCATCAATATTATCAACCATGAGATCTTTAACCATAGCAATACTAGGTTCAAATTTAATTTGTTCAGGGGGTGTAGTGTTCTAGTATAACTCTTACAAACCATAGTTGAAGCTTTAGTATGATCCTTTATTCTAACAACAAAAGGTATTTTCTCAATATAAGAAGTAGGAACAATAGGATCAACATTTTAAATAATAGTTTCTTCTTCAACATTAATGGGTTCTACTACTCTCACTTCAACGAGAGGATGATATTAAAACCACTTCTCCTTAGGGAGATCAACATGAGTAGTGAATGATTCACAGAAAGAAGCTACTATCTCAGAGTCAAGTCCGTATTTAGTGCTAAAATCATGAAAACCATCGGTATCCATAAAAGATTTAACACATTCAAACATAAGGTTTATACCTGACTCCTTACCTTCGTCGAGTTCTCCATCTTCAGAGTTGCGTTTAATTCTTTCCAATAGATCCCATTTTAATTCAATAGTCTTCTTCGTAAAGGAACAAATACAAGAAGTATCAAGCATGGATCGATCATTATGAGAAAGCCGAGCATAAATTTGTTGAATAATAATTTCTCTTGAGAGTTCATGATTGGGGCATGAATATAACATTGTCTTAAGCCTCCCCCAAGCTTGAGCGATACTTTATCCTTCACGAGGCCAAAAATTATACTCCCTCCATTCCCTTATACAAGGCCACAAACTCAAATTATAGGTACCTAGGTAAAATTTAATGATTAGTTTGAAAGTTAACTTTTCTTCTTGTTAACTGTGATCATTAATGCGCCCGCATGCATGCAATGAATGAATGAGAAGGAAGTAGCACAATGTCATTATGACTACATGTATGCAAGTAGTAGTACGAGAAAACATCATTAAATTTTGCCTCGATTAGTGTTAGTGGCCTTCTATAGATGCAAAATGTATTTTTCATAGTGGCCTTGTATAAGGGAATGGAGGGAGTATATATAATTCCGGTTACGATCGACCAGATGCATAGGATAAAACTTCTGATGAAATTCAAATTTCAATCGGTTGTAGTTCCATGATCCAATATCATCACATAGCCTAAACCATGTCAATGCCTTTTCCTTCAAAGATAAAGGGAAGACCTTATTGACAACATCCTCGGGCATACCTACAAGCTCAAATAATCCACAAACTGCATCCACATAGATTTGGGGCATATCGAAATGTAATGTTCCATCTCCTATATAAGGATTAGCTAGCAGTTTCTCTATCATACCCGAAGGAATTTCATAATAAATATTTTCAGTAGGTGCAGTAGGTTGATGAGAAACACTTTGCTCTTCCGGTCGGGATGAAGATACACCGAACAAACCCCTCAAGGGATTATTTTCCATAGTAGCAAGTGACAGTGAATATCAACACACTATATAAATGTTTCCTTACCAAATTCCACTCACCAAAGCCGCTTCACTCCCCGGCAACGGCGCTAGAAAAGAGTTTTGATGACCCAAAAGTATAGGGGATCTATCATAGTCCTTTTGATAAGTAAGAGTGTCAAACCCAATGAGGAGCAGAAGGAAATGACAAGCGGTTTTCAGCAAGGTATTCTCTGCGAGCACTGAAATTATCGGTAACAGATAGTTGTGTGATAAGATAATTCGTAACTGGTAAGAAGTAACAAAATTAGAAAAGGTGCAGCCAGGTGGACCAATCCTTTTTGTAGCAAAGTACAAGCCTGGACGAACTCTTATATAAACCAAAGCGCTCCCGAGGACACATGGGAATTACTGTCAAGCTAGTTTTCATCATGCTCAGCGTTCGTTACTTTGATAACTTGATATGTAGGTGGACCGGTCACTACTAGGAAAAACCTTATACACAGAATCTTACCAGCAGCGCGCTTCAAAATACGATGCTACTGCTATTTAGTAGTAGGGCGTGCTAGAAAAGCGCGCTACTGAAAGAAAAATAGCAGTAGCGCGCCCATTCCAAACCGCGCTACTGCTATAATTGCCATGACCTTGCCGTCAATCTAGTTATAGCAGTAGCGCCCTATTCCGTACCGTGCTACTACTATAGATGTTAGCAGTAGAGCATTTCTTTAAAGCTCGCTACTGCTAAGTTCAGACCACAAGTTTAGTCCCACCTCGCTCCGTGAACAGGGTGTTTACCATCTTGAATATGTTACTTATCAAACTATAACAACCACTTGGTCTTCACTGAACTCTATGTGTAGAATTTGTGGCCGCAATATGAGTCTTCTCCGGTTTCTATCGGAGATGACTCATATGACAATTCAGATTGTACACAAAAAGATCATTGATGGCCAATGTATTTTTGCATTGACAGACAATGTATTTTTGCATGCTTACACTTAGCAGTAGCGCGTATCCTAGCCCAGTGCTACTGCTATTCTCCTTAGTTGTAGCGCTTTTTCATACGCACGCTACTACTAACGTTTCCTTATCCTCCACACGGCCGACCCTCTCTCTCACTCACTCTCCCTCTCAGTCACTCTCGCCCGCGCCGATACCCGTCGTCGTCCGTCGCCGCCGCCGCTGTCGTCCATACGCCACCGAGGTACTCCCTCCTTCCGTCCCTCCTCCTCCCACCGCACCCTCCTCCCTCCGCTTGCAGCCGCCCCCTCCTCCCTCCACTGCCGGCAGTCCTCCTCCCACCGCCCTTCCTCCTCCTCCTCCTCCCACCGCCCCTCCCTCCTCCTCCTCCGGCCGGCCCCTCCCCCTCCTCCTCCGGCCGCCCCTCCCCCTCCTCTCTCCTCCCTCCATCCCTTTTCTCTGTTCTTGCAAATCATAGGTAATTTAAATGTAGATTTTAAAATGTAGAGATCGTAGACTGTAGGTTTTTTCATAGAATAATTTTTTGACTATTTTAGGTGTTTTGAATAAAATAGAAGTAAGAAAATTTAGGGTAGAACTAGGGTAGTAGAATTTTTAGCAAGTTTTTAATAGAAATAGTTTATTTAGTAAGTGCTTAATATAACTAGTTTATTTATATTAAGTGCTTAATAGAACTAGTTTTGCCGGAGTGTTGATTAATTTTCGTTCCGGCAAATTTCAGGCGCTTGACATGTCCTTTTTTAGAGAAGGTCATGCAGGATTTTTTTGGGTTTTGCAAGCTAGTTGATTTATTTGATTTAGAACATTTTGATTTAGTTGGTTTAGTATGCAAGTTGATTTAGTAGGCTAGTTGATTTAGTTGAATTAGAACATTTTGATTTAGTTAATTTAGTACGCAAGTTAATTTATTAGGCTACTTGATTTTGTTGATTTATAGAACATTTTGATTTAGTTGATTTAGTAGGCAAGTTGATTTAATAGGCTAGTTGATTTAGTTGATTTATGGAACATTTTGATTTAGTTGATTTAGTAGGCAAGTTGATTTAATAGGCTAGTAGATTTAGTTGATTTATAGAAAAAAATTATTTAGTTGATTTATAGAACATTTTGATTTAACAACTATTTTTCTTTCCTGTGAAGTGGATCGTTAATCCTTTTCGCATATTGCTTTAGGAAAATGGTGCCACCACCACCACCACCATGTCGATTGTGCAAGTCAAGGTGCGCCAGCAGCCTTGCAACTGGCAAACTGTTCGACATCTACTTCCAGCCTTGTTTTCGTCATGCGGTGGTAAGAAATTATATGAAATGTAACAACTATTTTATTTTTAGTGTTGGCATTACTACATTGTGTCATTTTGCTTATTTTACACAGATCGTCCCATGCAATGTGAAGTTGAAATTCAACAAGCTGACAGGAGACACTGTGACATTTGAGGCTCCTGGGGGCCATGCACTATGGAGGTCGAGAAAGGATGCAATATGTCGCAGATTGGAAGAGATGGATGGGTATGTTTCCTCGCCCGCAGCGTCTTACTGGTGGTGAGTTGATCAGCTTCTCCTTTCGAGCAGAAAGACCCAAGCTGGTTGTCATTTATATCAACATGGTGGAAGATGATGAAGATGACGAAGATGATGAAGATAATGAGGACCCACACAATGAAGATGATGATGACCCACTTCACAAAGCCACCGTATCTCAAAGAATGAGACTGAGCGAGGAGGAGGTGTGCAACCTATGGGACATAATTTTGCCACGTGTTGACTTTGTCGGGGTGCCATTCGTGACCCGCCAGATAAGTACCATGGTTGATCGACATGATATGGTATGTTATACTTACAAATGCGAGTTATTCGATGATATGCTTAGTGTAGAGTCCAATGATATGTTGTGTGCAATCTAGTCGATGACATGCTTTAGTGTAGAGTTTGATCACATGCTTATTATGGTGTAGAATCTAAGGAACTATTAATAGTGTAGATAATCATGTATACCTATTTGCAAGAGTATGTGCGAGGCTATTTATTAGTTGATATGTTTTTCTTATTCAGAAATTGGTAAAGATCCAATCTGCGAGTTATGGTATCGAGCCTGATGAAGAAGGCTTAGCTGGACTACGCCTTATCGCAAGGGGCTCCGTCACAACCTGTACTTACCGCGTGGACACGGACGGTTGCACACACTTAAACTCGGTTGGGTGGAAGAGATTCCTCAATGAAAAAAATCTTCATGTTGGATAGGCCATCCTAATTACTATCAGGAACACCCACCGCCTAGGCTTGAGGATGATGATCATCTTCGATATCATCTAGAACTACATATGTGTGTGTGGCTATATCATCTAGAACTACATATGATGATCGTCGTTGATATCATCTAGAACTACATATGATGATTGTCGTAGATATCATCTAGAACTACATATGATGATCGTCGTCGATATGACCTTGTACTGCTTGAGGATGCATGTTGACTATACAAGAAATTGTTATCTAGTACTCCCTTCGTTCCAAATTACTCGTCGTGGTTTGAACTAAAACCACGACGAGTAATTTGGAACGGAGGGAGTACTACCTAGTACTTATAATGGTTTATGAATTTGATATCTAGTAGTAGTACCTAGTATCTGGAAATTGCAGTTTATTAAAACCGAAAGGGGGTAGGAAGCGGCGGAAAATGATGAAAGATATAGCAGTCTCGATAGTAGTGCATTCCAGAAAAGCAATGCTGATATCGTCAACACTAGTAGGGCGAGTGTGAACCGCGCTACTACTAATAGTTAGCTGTAGCACCTTATTAGTAGCGCGGCCTCCCGCGCTGCTGCTAGCCTCAAAACCCACGCTACTACTAGGGTTTTCCCTAGTAGTGGTTGCTTGGGTGCTGCCCTTCCTTGGACAAGCCTCCTGATACATCTCCAACATATCTATAATTTTTTATTGTTCCACGCTGTTATATTATCATTTTTGAATTTTTAGAATCATTTTATAGTCATTTTATATAATTTTTTGGTACTAACCTATTGACATAGTGCCTGAGTGCCCGTTGTTGTTTTCTGCTTGTTTTTTACATCGCAGGAAATCAATACCAAACGGAGTCCAAAGGCAGTGAAACTTTTTCGTGATTTTTTTGGGCCAGAAGACATCCAGTGGGCCAAGAAAGCACCTAAGGGAGCTCCGAGGGGAGCACAACCCACCACGGCATGCCTGGGGGCCCAGGCGCGCACCTCTCTGCTCTATATATACCCCAATATTCCAGAAACTCTATGAGAGTCGACGAAAATCAATTCCTGCCTCCGCAAGTTACATAAACACCAGACCCAATATAGACACCATCTCAGAGGGGTTCATCTTGTCCATTGGTGCCTCTCCGATGATGCGTGAGTAGTTCTTTGTAGACCTACAGGTCCGTAGTTAGTAGCTAGATGGCTTCTTCTCTCTCATTTGATTCTCAATACAATGGTCTCTTGGAGATCCATATGATGTAACTCTGTTTGCAGTGTGTTTGTCGGGATTCCATGAACTTTGAGTTTATGATCATATCTATGTTTTTATCCATGAAAGTTATTTGAGTCTTCTCTGATCTCTTATATGCATGATTGATTATAGCCTCGTATTTCTTCTCCGATATTTGGGTTTTGTTTGGCCAACTTGATCTATTTATCTTGCAATGGGAAGAGGTGCTTTGTGATGGGTTCGATCTTACGGTGTTTGATCCCAGTGATAGAAGGTGAAACGACACGCATGTATCGTTTCTATTAAGGATAACAAGTCGGGGTCTATTTCTACATAAATAGATCTTCTCTACATCATGTCATCGTTCTTATTGCATTACTCCGTTTTTCGATGAACTTAGTACACGAGATGCATGTTGGATAGCGGTCGATGTGTGGAGTAATAGTAGTAGATGCAGGCAGGAGTCGGTGTACTAATCTTGGACGCGATGCCTATATAATGATGATTGCCTGGATATCGTCATGACTATTTGAAGTTCTATCAATTGCCCAATAGTAATTGTTTTCCTAGCCTTTGCTATTTTTCTCGAGAGAAGTCACTAGTGAAACATGCGGCCCCAAGGTCTCTTCTCATCATATTGCCTTTGTGATCTATTTTCTTTTTATTTTATTTTCAGATCTATTAAACCAAAAATACAAAAATACCTTGCTGCAATTTATTTATTTTGTGATCTATTTATCCTATCTATCACAACTTTATCAAGTCTTCTCGCCAATTTGAGGCATCGCTAAGGGATTGACAACCCTTTTAACACATCGGGTTGCGAGTATTTGTTATTTGTGTTCAGGGGTCGTTTATGTTGTGTTTGTTGGTTCTCCTACTAGTTCGATAACCTTGGTCTCATCATTGAGTGAAATACCTACCGTTGTATCATCCCTTCCTCTTTGGGGAAATACCGACTTAGTTCAAGCAGGCATCACCTCCCACTTATGATTAACCCCTCTCGCAAGCATTCACAACTACGAAAGAAGAATTAAGGTTACCTAACCATAGCATGAACCATATGGATCCAAATCATCCCCTTGCGAAGCAACACATAAACTAGGGTTTAAGCTTCTGTCATTCTAGCAACACATCATCTACTTATTACTTCCCAATGCCTTCCCCTAGGCCCAAATCATGGTGAAGTGCAATGTAGTCGACGTTCACATAACACCACTAGAGGAAAGACAATATAAATCTCATCAAAATATCAAACAAATACCAAATTCAAATGATTACTTATAACAAGACTTCTCCCATGTCCCTAGGAACAAACGTAACTACTCACGAAGCATATTCATGTTCATAATCAGAGGAGCATTCATTATCATTAAGGATCTGATCATATGATCTTCCACCGAATAAACCAACTATAATCAACTACAAGGAGTAATCAGCACTACTAGCAACCCACATGTACCAATATGAGGTTTTAAGACAAAATTGGATACAAGAGATGAACTAGGGTTTGGAGAGGAGATGGTGCTGGTGAAGATGTTGATGGAGATTGACCCCCTCTTGATGAGAGGATCGTTGATGATAACGATGGCTTTGATTTCGCCCTCCAGAAGTGAACTTTCCCTGGCAGAACAGCTGCGCTAGAGCCCTAGATTGGTTCTACCCAGGTTCCGCCTCGAGACGGCGGCACTTCGTCTCGAAAGCTTCCCTCTGATTGTTTCCAGGCCAGAACACATCATATAGCAGAAGATGGGCGTCGAGGGCCTGCCAGGGAGCCCAAAAGATCGGAGGGCACGCTTAGGGGGGTAGGGCGCACCCTCCACCCCTGTGGATGGCATGTGGCCTCCCTCTGGTGCTTTCTTCGCCCAATATTTTTTATAAATCCAAAAATATTCTCCGTGAATTTTCAGGAGTTTTGGAGTTGTGCAGAATAGGTCTCTAATAAATCCTCCTTTTCCAGTCCAGAATTCTAGCTGCCGGCGTTCTCCCTCTTCATGTAAACCTTATAAAATAAGAGAGAATAGGCATAAGTATTGTGGTATAGCATGTAATAACAGCCCAATGGAATAAATATCTATATAAAAGCATGATGCAAAATGGAAGTATCATTGCCCACATAGACATTTCGAAGTAAGCAATTCGGCATCTACTCTTGTCACTAGCCACCTAGCATATGATACCTTTTTCGTATCCTAGGTACTCCTAAAAGTAGCACTAGTTCAAGAGGCCTTGGCTTTACGATGATAAAATTGTCAAGGCATGCAATGCTCCACAAACGAGTCGCTGAGTCACACAACATAATATCCGATATAAATTGATCATTTTTCATTTTGCGGTTGACACCTTGTTTGAGCTTATTCTATTGATTTGAATATACTGGGCATGTGTAGTATATCCCGAAGGCGTAAGCCCGAAAAACCAACGACCAAATTATCGTACTTGGGCTCAAGCTTTCTGCTGGAAAATGATCCAGAAATACCAAATACTTACGATTGAAACATATGTGTAATAGTGTAATTTTGTATTTTAAAATTATTAAACTAATGCATCTAGGTCAAACAATGCCACTGTTTACATCTTCCAGGTGAAACTAGGCTCCTATTTGGCATTTTAAGGTCATACTCCCTCTGTGTGGAAATACTTGTCGGAGGAGTGGATGTATCTAGACAAATTTTAGTTGTAGATACTCCCTCCATTTTTATGAATAAGGCAACAAGCTCAAATTATAGGTACCAAAGTTTAATACATGTTTTACAACACAACTTTTCTATTCATTTATAGGGATCATTAATACACAATATGCATGCTAGAAAATTGTTTGGAAGAAGTAGTTGAGTGTCAGTTTGATTGCATGCATACTCCCTCCGTTCCGAAATAATTGTTGTTGGGAGTTTTTAGTGCAATTTCCATCACGTTACGACATTTCTGTCGTTTTGGAAACTACCCTCCCACTCTCTCGCTCACTCAGCTCAGCCACTCGCTCGCTCAGCCACTCGCTCGCTGGCTCCCGAACCCCTAGCTCACCGCCACCGGCACCTCTCCGTCGCATGCGTCTCCGGCACCTCTACTTCGCATGCAGCACCTCCACCTCTCCCTCCCGCATTGTCTCCGCCTTGCCATGTTGTCATACGCCGTCGCCCCTCCCTCTTTAAGATTTAATTTTTACTCCGGCGGCTGGATCTGAAGCGCGGCTGCTCCATGTTACTCAGGGTTGCGGGGATCTCTGACGGCTGGATCTGATGCGCGGCTACTCCACCTTCCTCAGGGTAGCGGGGATCTCTGGCTCGCTGCGCAGGGGAAGGGCCCGACTGCCAGCGGCCGCTGCGGGCAGAAGGGGAACTCTGTCGGCGACGTCGTCGGCGTCGGCGTCCCAGGAACAAGGCATGGCGGCACGCAATATGGGCCCATGCACAGGCACACCGTGCCGTTGCCGCCGTCCGCCAGTGCGCCGTTGTTCGACAGGAGTAGCCACAGCCACGCGGCCACGACGAGTAGGACCGTCAGCGACGGGTTCGTGCAGTCTCGCAAGGACCGCGCCGTGTGGGATGCCGAGACGATGTTGCCGGAGAAGGAGTCTCCGACTACCTCACGCCCGCCACTGGCCTGCACATCAGGTAACCGACCCACCGCTGGCCTGCACATCACTGAATAAACTTCTATAAATTTCAGAGATGACGCATGAAGTTTTTATACTCTGAAAGCTTAGGACTACACTCGATAAATTTCTGTAAATTTGTGAGTACTACTGCTTGTAGGGTGTCTACTCTGAAACATTAGGAGTAGATGATGCATGCAGCTGCTTATGATAAATTTCAGTAACCATTGTGCTCGTGTGTGCTCGTGTGTTCATTGTGCCTTTGGCTTAAAATGGTTACTACTCCTAAACTTACGGAACATCACCTTGAAGTGTTCAGTAATGGAATAAGTAAAAGTTTAGGACTATCTGGAGTTCATTGTGCTCATGTGTTTATTGTGCACTACTGCAGGTGCTTGTGCATCAGTTTCATGCTCTGAATTTGCTTTTGTTCTTGTGACTATCCGTCAGGTCGCCGAGCCCGTACGACGGTGTGCGTAGCCTGGGCTGCCGGGTGCTCGCCGTCCGGCAGCACACCACGGCACAACACATGGTGGTGGAGGCCGAGCTCACCCAGGTCGAGACCATATGGTGGCAGTAAGAGAAGACTGAGCACCGTGTGCTGTGGCGATTGAAAATCACCAGCGAGTCCTACTTCAACTGCGATGCAATGTGAGCCTCACTTGTCGTCCTTCCTTCCTTTTTCTTTTGTGAGAGCAAAAATGCATTTCAGTTTTGAGTTTGCTCTTCTCTGTGTGTGTATGTGTGTGTGAGTGAGAGAGGGGGGGTACCATGGTGGCTAGCTTTAAGTTGTCCTGTGATTTTGTTTCAACCTGAATGTGCTATATGAACACTTCCTTGTTGTTTGTATACACCGTCAAGTCGAATTGCCTAACTTCTGAATGTCTACATGACCATTCTTTGCTTCTGTCAATGAAAATCAGTGTTAGCAATGTTCAGGTTGCCACCAATGTTCAGTTTTACCAATGTGTTCTGAAAATAAAAATCCATTTAGTGAGCACATTCGCTAGGAGTACAGTGTTACACATGCCAATGTTCAGTTCTACCAATGTTCAGTACTCCATTTAGTGAGCTGGTGTCTACTACACAACCTTCTTCTTGTAGACGTTGTTGGGCCTGCAAGTGCACAGGTTTGTAGGACAGTAGCAAATTTCCCTCAAGTGGATGACCTAAGGTTTATCAATCGGTGGGAGGCGTAGGATGAAGATGGTCTCTCTCAAACAACCCTGCAACCAAATAGCAAAGAGTCTCGTGTGTCCGCAACACACCCAATACAATGGTAAATTGTATAGGTGCACCAGTTCGGCGAAGAAATGGTGATACAAGTGCAATATGGATAGTAGATAAGGGTATTTGTAATCTGAAATTATAAAAACAGAAAGGTAAAAAATGGTAAAAGTGAGCGTAAACGGTATTGCAATGGTAGGAAACAAGGCCTAAGGTTCATACTTTCACTAGTGCAAGTTCTCTCAACAATAATAACATAGATAGAACATATAATAATCCCTCAACATGCAACAAAGAGTCACTCCAAATCCACTAATAGTGGAGAACAAACGGATAAATTATGGTAGGGTACGAAACCACCTCAAAGTTATTCTTTCGGATCAATCTATTCAAGAGTTCGTACTAGAATAACACCTTAAGACACAAAACAATCAAAACCCTAATGTCACCTACATAATCGATTGTCACCTCAAGTATCTGTGGGAATGATTATACGATATGCTTCACACAATCTCAGATTCATCTATTCAACCAACACAAAGTACTTCAAAGAGTGCCACAAAGTTTCTACCGGAGAGTCAAGACGAAAACGCGTGCCAACCCCTATGCATAGGTTCATGGGCAGAACCCGCAAGTTGGTCACCAAAACATACATCAAGTGGCACATGATATCCCATTGTCACCACAGATAAGCACAGCAAGACATACATCAAGTGTTCTCAAATCATTAAAGACTCAATCCGTTAAGATAACTTCAAAGGGAAAACTCCATCCATTACAAGAGAGTAGAGGGGGAGAAACATCATAAGATCCAACTATAATAGCAAAGCTCGGGATACATCAAGATCGTGCCATAGAGGGAACACGAGAGACAACACGAGAGAGAGAGAGAGAGATCAAACACATAGCTACTGGTACATACCCTCAGCCCCGAGGGTGAACTACTCCCTCCTCGTCATGGATAGCGCCGGGGTGATGAAGATGGCCACTGGTGATGCTTCCCCCCCCCCCTCCTGCAGGGTGCCGGAACGGGCTGCCGAGAGGTTTTTCGTGGCTACAGAGGCTTGCAGCGGCGGAACTCCCGATCTATCTTCTCCGTGGATGTTTTTAGGGTACGTGGGACTATATAGGCGAAAGAAGTTGGTCGGGAGGTGCTCGCGGGGCCCACGAGATAGGGGGGCGCGCCCAGGAGGGGTGGGCGCGCCCTCCTATCTCCTGGCCTCCTCGAAGATCTTCTGACGTGAACTCCAAGTCCCTAGGATCATATTCTTCCAAAAAATCACGCTGCCGAAGGTTTCATTCCGTTTGGACTCCGTTTGATATTCCTTTTCTTCGAAATACTGAAACAGGCAATAAAACCGCAATATGGGTTGGGCCTCCAGTTAGTAGGTTTGTCCCAAAAGTAATATAAAAGTGTATAATAAAGCCCGTAATCATTCAAAATAGATAATAAAATAGCATGAATGCTTCATAAATTATAGATACTTGGAGACATATCAGCATCCCCAAGCTTAATTCCTACTCGTCCTCGAGTAGGTAAATGATAAAAGAAAGAATTTATGAAGTGTGAATGCTAGAAGGTGCACAAGTTTGATCAATGATAATTTCAATCACCTTTTCTAGCATGATTATATGTCATAACAGTAGTTCATCTCATAAAACTTCTTACGATCAAGTAACAAGCTATTCACATGTTAAAGCATAGACCATAAACTTTCTTTCAAACTAGCAAACTTCATTCTTAGTCATCAAACACTTGCAATTCATCTTATTTTGAGGAAGGGTCTATGTCCGAGCTTTGATTTAGCAAACTTCACATACTCAACTATCATATAGTCTTCTACAATTGCTAACACTCACACAATACTTGTGGTTGTGATGTCAACAATAATAGTTCATGCTAACTTACATCCAATTGGATATATATATCAGGATCACCCCAACACAAAGTGCTTGCCAAAGGATAAAATGAAAAAGGGAAAGGTGAAGATCACCTTGACTCTTGCATAAAGTAAAAGACATAAAGTAAAAGATAGGCCCTTCGCAGAGGGAAGCAGAGGTTGTCATGTGCTTTTAGGGTTGGATACACAAAATCTTAATGCCAAAGAACATCACTTTATATTGCCCCTTGTATATGGACCTTTATTATGCAGTCCGTCGCTTTTATTGCTTCCATAACAAGATCGTACAAAGCTTATTTTCTCCGCACTAATAATTCATGCATATTTAGAGAGCAATTTTTATTGCTTGCAGCGATGACAACTTACTTGAAGGATCTTACTCAATCCATAGGTAGATATGGTGGACTCTCATGGCAAAACTGGGTTTAAGGATATTTGGAACCACAAGTAGTATCTCTACTTGTTGTAAGGAATTTTGGCTAGCATGAGAGGGAAAGGCAAGCTCAACTTGTTGGAATGATCCATGACAATATACTTTAACTGAGATGTGACAAAACATAACTCATTACGTTGTCTTCCTTGTCCAACATCAACTCTTTAGCATGTCATACTTAATGAGTGCTCATAATTATAAAAGATGTCCATGATAATATATTTATATGTGAAATCTCTCTTCCTTCAATATTCTTTCATGAATTGTTCAAATGACCAATACAATGCTTGCTAACCTTCAATAATTTACAACCTCTACTTCTTAGATGTGAAGTCATTACTCCCCATGGGATAAGAAAATGAAACATATATAATTTCAGATTTATGACATTCAACTCATTCAACCATTTACTCATAGGATATAAGTGAAGCACACAAGTCAATGAAAACTACTCCAAAAAAGATATAAGTGAAGATCAATGAGTAGCTAAATAATTATGCAACTATGTGAAGACTCTCTCTCATTTAAGAATTTCAGATCTTGGTATTGTATTCAAACAGCAAGCAAGGCAAAACAAAATGACATTGCAAGGATAGCACAACTCATGTGAAGAAGCAAAAACTTAGGCTCAACCGATACTAACCGATAGTTGTTGAAGAAGAAAGGTGGATGCCTACCGGGACATCCCCAACCTTAGATGCTTGAGACTTCTTGAAATATTATCATGAGGTGCCTTGGGCATCCCCAAGCTTGAAATTTTATCTCTCCTTAATTCCTCTTATATCACGGTTTCTCTTTTTATCAAAAGCTTCATTCACAACAAACTCAACAAGAACTTGTGAGATAGGTTAGTATAAACCAATGCAAAACCATATCATTTTCTACTGTAACAAAGCACTAATATTATTATTCAACATTTAATTATAAATGTCTCTGCATATTTGATACTCCTATCCTCAAATAGAATCATTAAACAAGCAAGCATAGGCAAACAATGCAAACATAACAGCAGTCTGCCAAAAGAGTATAGTCTGTAAAGAATGCAAGATTTATCATACTTCCCTAACTCCAGAAATTATAAGAAAATTATTACGCTGTATTAGATTTATCAGAGCTCATCATGCAAAAAGATTCAACATTATATCACTCTCTGACGTTTCTAGGGAATTTTTGCAACAGTGGTAAACTTTCTGTTTTCAAACAGCAACATGTATACTAGAAAAATAGGCAAGGTAAAGGCTATCCTTGACATTTTTATTGAAAATATAGAAGCAATACATTATTATAAATAACATCAAGCAAATACTAACAAAATAAAATGACTCTCCAAGCAAAACATATAGCATGTGGTGAATAAAAATATAGCTCCAAGTAAAGTTACCGATGAACGACGACGAAAGAGGGGATGCCATCCGGGGCATCCCCAAGATTAGGCTCTTGGTTTTCCTTCAATATTACCTTTGTGTTCCTTGGGAATCCCCATGCTTAGGCTCTTTCCACTCCTTATTCCATAGTCCATCGAATCTTGACCCAAAACTTGAAAACTTCAACCACACAAAACTCGAAACAAAACGCGTAAGCTCCGTTAGTGTAAAAAAATAAATCACCACTTTAAGGTACTGTAATGAACTCATTCTAAATTCATATTGGTGTTAAACCTACTGTATTACAACTTCTCTATGGTTCATACCCTTACATACTAGCCATAGATTCATCAAAATAAGCAAACAACACAATGAAAACAGAATCTGTCAAAAACAGTACAGTCTGTAGTAATCTTTATCAAACGTATACTTCTGGAACCCTACAAATTATGAAATAAATTGGTGGACCTGAGTAATTTGTCTATTAATCATCTGCAAAAAGAATCAACCTAAAATCACTCTTCTGTAAAAAATGGCAGCTAATCTCATGAGCGCTAAAGTTTCTATTTTTTACAGCAAGATCATAAAGACTTCACCCAAGTCTTCCCAAAGGTTCTACTTGGCACTTTATTGAAACAAAAGCTATAGAACATGATTAATACAGTATCATAATCATGTGAACACACAAAAACAGTAAGGGTAAATATTGGGTTGTCTCCCAACAAGCGATTTTATTTAATGCCTTTCTAGCTAGGCAGGATGATGACAATGATGCTCACATAAAGGATAAGAATTGAAACATAAAGAGAGCATCATGAAGAAAATGACTAGCACATTTAAGACCAACCCACTTCCTATGCATAGGTATTTTGTGAGCAAACAACTTAGGGGAACAATAATCAACTAGAATAGGAAGATAAACAAGCATAGCTTCAAAATTTTCAACACATCACTACTACAAAAAGGGCTATAGATGGAATGGCCACTAATGGCGCGCCTGTAATGTGGTGCGCCATTACTATATTCTAAAGGCGCACCATGTCTCGGTGCGCCATTAGTAATATATTACTAATGGCGCACCTGGTGTGTGGTGCGCCATTAGTAGTTTTGAAAAAAAACATAAAAAAATTTTTGTTACTAATGGCGCACCGTTGCATAGTGCGCCATTACTAATTGACATAGTAATGGCGCACCACATCCGTCGTGCGCCATTAGTAGTTTTGAAAAAATAATTAAAAAAACATAAAATTTTTTTTTTACTAATGGCGCACCACGTCTCGGTGCGCCATTACTAGTTTTAACTAGTAATGGCGCACTTTCCACTGGTGCGCCATTAGTAAGTTTTTTTCAAAAAAAAATCAAAAAAATATCAATTTTTTTTATTTTTTTTCAAAACTAGTAATGGCGCACCGTGGGTGTGGTGCGCCATTACTAGTTAAACTAGTAATGGCGCACCACCCCAAACTAGTAATGGCGCACCACACCCACGGTGCGCCATTACTAACTTGCCCCAACAACGAATGCCCCCCCCCCCCCCCCCCGTGGATCGCCTTTTCAGTTTAAAAAAAAAAGAAAATGATGGAAATGTCAAAAAAATAAAAGATAATATGTTTCCCATGTGATATGTGCTTTAGTTTTTGGGAAAATTTACAAATATGAATTTCGACTTTATTTGCAAAATCTCTCTGGAAATTTGTAAAGTGGGCATAACTTTTGCATACGAACTCGGATGAAAAAAAAATTATATGAAAAATCATCTACTCGAAAAGTTACATCCAAATTTAACAGGGGGAACCTCGTTAAACATTTTCAAAATCCCCAAAAACCTAACAGAAAAAAATTTACGGGGCTTTCAAGATCTAGCGGCAAAAAAATTCAAAAAATTTCAAACTTACTAGTGGCGCACCGTGGATGTGGTGCGCCACTAGTAACAGAAAAAAAATTGGTTTTGAATTTTTTTTTTCAAAAAATGATACGTAATATGATCGGGAAGTTTGAAATATTTTTCAAAATTTCATCATAGTCATGAACATGAACAAAGTCCTAGACATCAACAAGGTATAACAGGATTGATATGCTAGATATATCAACAAGTGCCTGTGAAGTGAGCTGTTGGTGGGGTTGGATAGAAATCTGAAGTTAAGCGTGCTTGGGCTGGAGTAGTGTGAGGATGGTTGACCTTTCGGGAAGTTTGACCACGGAGTGTGATTTGACCTGAGATTAAGCATATTGACCCGAGATTAAGCCATAGGGAGCTGTGATTAAGAAAAATTTGAATTTTTAAAAAAAAATTGAAAAAACAAATTCTAAAAAAAAATCTGAAAAAAAATTAAAAAAAAATGAAAAAAAATGTTACTAATGGCGCACTTCTATGTGGTGCGCCACCGTCGGCTATACTAATGGCGGACTACATGGTGCGCCATTAGTATACCTGATACTAATGGCGCACCAGTGGTGCTCCATTAGTAAAAAATACTAAAATGGCGCACCGGTAGTGCGCCATTAGTAGGCAAAACCTACAAGCATATACTAATGGCGCACTTCTATGTGGTGCGCCATTTGTATACCAGATACTAATGGCGCACCGTGGGCTATACTAATGGCGGACTACATGGTGCGCCATTAGTATACCTGATACTAATGGCGCACCAGTGGTGCTCCATTAGTAAAAAATACTAAAATGGCGCACCGGTAGTGCGCCATTAGTAGGTAAAACCGGTGCGCCATTAGTAGGCCTTTTCCTAGTAGTGCATAGAGAGGAAACTTAATATTATTGCAATTCCTACAAGCATATGTTCCTCCCCCGTAATAATTTTCAGTAGCATCATGAATGAATTCAACAATATAACCAGCACCTAAAGCATTCTTTTCATGATCTACAAGCATAGAAAATTTACTACTCTCCACATAAGAAAAATTCTTCTCATTCGGATTGGTGGGAGTATCATAAGAGACTTGAATACTATAAATTGTTTCCACATTAAAAGAGTAATGATTAGAAAAAGGGTAATCATAATCATGACAAGTTTTATAAATATAATCATCACTACATTTTATATCATAAGTTTCATCATAAGTAGCAACTTTGTTCTCATCATAATCGATTGAAACCTCTTCCAAGATAGTGGAATCATCACTAAATAAAGTTCACACTCTTCCAAACCCACTTTCATCAATATAATCATCATAGGTACAAGGCATGCTATCATCATAACAACTTTGCGTATCAAAACTTGGGAGGCTAAAAATATCATCTTCATTAAACGTAGCTTCCCCAAGCTTTGGACAAACATTAATTTCAGCAAATATATTCTCAAATATGTCATCCTCATCAAACATAGCATCCCCAAGCTTGGGCCTTTTCATATCATAAGCATAATCATTCTCACAATTAATAGTATGGATAGCACTAATAGTATAGCAATTACCATCATCACAATGAGTAGTAGGAGCAACATCATTTGGGAGGGATACCTTTTGACCTTTGCTGCTCCTTCTCTTCCTTTTCTTCTTCCCATTATGTGTGGGTTCAACCTTCTTTATTGATGGGATTGGTTGAATAGAAAGCTCCTCCTCGTTACCTGATTCATCATAAGAAATAATAGGAGGAGATTGGGAAGTCTCTTCCCTTTCATTAGTATTCTCAGCATCTTCTATTTGCTTTATTTTCTTTAGGTAATTGGCAATATAAGAATTTTCAATGCAATTCTCCATACAATACAAATAAATCTTCTCTAGATCAATATCAAGGAATTTCTTAAGGGCAAAATCTGCCCTTAGTTAAACGTTTCAATTCTTCATAACCCAAAAACAAACTAAGTTCATTATAATGTGCAAGGGAAATCAAATCATCACAATTTTTGGACATGATTCGATCATGAAATAATTTGCATAGGAGGTGTAGATGACCACGTTCATTGCATAGTTCACAAGTACGGCAAAGGAAATGTAAATTTTCAGCACTCCCATTTAACTTTTGTTGCAACAATTTAGTTTCTAAATGCTTATGCCTCTTGCAATATATATCTTCTCTATTCGGTGTGTTCATGCAAACAAGCACTCCACAAAAGTTGACATGCTTATAAGAGATATTTTCATCATGACTAGTGCAATCATCATTAGTACTATGGATATTCAAAGAGTTTATACTAACAACATTGCAATCATGCTCATCATTCAAAGATTTAGTTCCAAACATTTTATAGATTTCTTCTTCTAGCACTTGAGGACAATTTTCCTTACCATCATTCTCACGAAAGATATTAAAAAGACGAAGCGTATGAGACAAATTAAATTCAATTTTTTTGTAGTTTTCTTTTATAAAATAAACTAGTGATAAAGCAAGAATCTAAAAGACTCGATTGCAAGATCTAAAGAGATACCTTCAAGCACTCACCTCCCCGGCAACGGCGCCAGAAAAGAGCTTGTTGTCTACTACACAACCTTCTTCTTGTAGACGTTGTTGGGCCTGCAAGTGCACAGGTTTGTAGGACAGTAGCAAATTTCCCTCAAAGTGGATGACCTAAGGTTTATCAATCCGTGGGAGGCGTAGGATGAAGATGGTCTCTCTCAAACAACCCTGCAACCAAATAGCAAAGAGTCTCTTATGTCCCCAACACACCCAATACAATGGTAAATTGTATAGGTGCACTAGTTCGGCGAGAGATGGTGATACAAGTGCAATATGGATAGTAGATAAGGGTATTTGTAATCTGAAATTATAAAAACAGCAAGGTAAAAAATGGGTAACAAATGGTAAAAGTGAGCGTAAACGGTATTGCAATGGTAGGAAACAAGGCCTAAGGTTCATACATTCACTAGTGCAAGTTCTCTCAACAATAATAACATAGATAGATCATATACTAATACCTCAACATGCAACAAAGAATCACTCCAAAGCCACTAATAGCGGAGAACAAACGAAGAAATTATGGTAGGGTACGAAACCACCTCAAAGTTATTCTTTCGGATCAATCTATTCAAGAGTTCGTACTATAATAACACCTTAAGACACAAATCAATCAAAACCCTAATGTCACCTAGATACTCCATTGTCACCTCAAGTATCCGTGGGCATGATTATACGATATGCATCACGCAATCTCAGATTCATCTATTCAACCAACACAAAGTACTTCAAAGAGTGCCACAAAGTTTCTACCGGAGAGTCAAGACGAAAACGTGTGCCAACCCCTATGCATAGGTTCATGTGCGGAACCCGCAAGTTGGTCACCAAAACATGCATCATGTGTCACATGATATCCCATTGTCACCACAGATAAGCACGGCAAGACATACATCAACTGTTCTCAACTCATTAAAGACTCAATCCGATAAGACAACTTCAAAGGGAAAACTCAATCCATTACAAGAGAGTAGAGGGGAAGAAACATCATAAGATGCAACTATAATAGCAAAGCTCGGGATACATCAAGATCGTGCCATAGAGGGAACACGAGAGAGAACACGAGAGCGAGAGATCAAACACATAGCTACTGGTACATACCCTCAGCCCCGAGGGTGAACTACTCCCTCCTCGTCATGGATAGCGCCGGAATGATGAAGATGGCCACCGGTGATGGTTCCCCCCCTCCGGCAGGGTGCCGGAACGGGCTTCCGAGAGGTTTTTGGTGGCTCCAGAGGCTTGCGGTGGCGGAGCTCCCGATCTATCTTCTCCGTGGATGTTTTTAGGGTATGTGGGACTATATAGGCGAAAGAAGTCGCTCGGGAGGTGCTCGAGGGGCCCACGAGACAGGGGGCGCGCCCAGGAGGGGTGGGCGCGCCCTCCTATCTCCTGACCTCCTCGAGGATCTTCTGACATGAACTCCAAGTCTCCAGGATCATATTCTTCCAAAAAATCATGTTGCCGAAGGTTTCATTCCGTTTGGACTTCGTTTGATATTCCTTTTCTTCCAAATACTGAAACAGGCAATAAAACAGCAATATGGGTTGGGCCTCCAGTTAGTAGGTTAGTCCCAAAAGTAATATAAAAGTTTATAATAAAGCCCGTAATCATTCAAAACAGATAATAAAATAGCATGAATGCTTCATAAATTATAGATACGTTGGAGACGTATCATGAGCACATTTGCTGGCTGGCAATAAGAGGATTAGCAGTAGTTCAGATTTCCAGTATTTTCTCTGTAGGAGTAGTTTCAGTTAATTAACTGAAACTTTCTACTCCTCTTCTGTAGGAGCATCTTCTTGCTCTCTTCTCTCTTCTTATCTCTTCTTTCTCTCTTCTTATCTCTCCTCTCTGCTCTTATCTTATCCTCTCGTCTTCTTAGATAATTTTAATTATCTAGAAATTAAACCTTTTTATTTTAGTTAAATCTAAAGTAAACATTTTTAGTTAATTAAACTCAAATTAAACCTTTCTGTTAATTAAACTTAAATTAAACCTTTTCTGTTACTCCAGTCCACTCATTTTGTGTTAAATAAAATCAGACTTTTTCCTCTCCTCTCCTATTCCACTCCACTCCTCTCTCTTCTATTCCAATCCTTTCCTCTAACATTCCTCTCCCAGTTCTTTCCTTTAACAGCAGCAACAACAACAAGTCATTTTCTTTAATTAATTAAAATGAAACTAAATGATTTTTTTAGTAAATAATTTTTAATTAACTAAAACTTGTTTTTTACTTCACTGAAACTTGTTTTTAAATAAAACTAAATGATTTTTTCATTAAATAAACTTGAGTTAACTAAAATTAAATGAATTGTAGCAGGAGTACCCTCCTTCTCTTGACTACTCTTCTCTTTTCAGCAAGTGCAGCAACAATATGAGTAGTTCTTGGAGTAGTGTAGTGTTTAGTGTAGGACTTGCAAGTAATCCTCTCCTCTCCTACTACTCTCCTATCAGAGATTACTGTAAGTGTAGTACTTCATGGTTTACTACTGCTTGGAGAGATTAGTGACATCAGTATTTGTATTTTTGTGTAGTACTGCCTTCAGTGACCTTAGTTGGTTTAGTACTGCTTGGTGTAGCTTTCTATAGAGATTTGTGTATTCAGCTTGGAGTTGTTAATACTCCTTTTCATGCAGTGCCAAAATACTCCTTTTAATGTAGGTTCTTTAAATTTAGGATTAGGAGTAGGATTAGTAGGAGTAGGAATAAAATTAAAAGTTTATCTTCTTGTCTCTTCTTCTCTTTCTCTTCTCTTCTCTTTCATTTAAATGGGGTAGTCCACACAAGCAAATGGAACTTTTGAAACAAAAATAGTTTCTCTTCTCTTCTTTTCTTGCTTTCTTTTCTTATCTTGTCTTCTGAAACTTAAAAGCAGTAGTAGCAACAACAAGTCCTTTCTTCTGAAACTTAAAAGCAGCAGTAGCAACTGCATTAGTTAAATCTAAATGAATTTATATGCACTTTAATATGTCTTCTGAAACTTAAAAACAGTTGTTTTTTATTGTACAACTCAGTGGCCCAAAATATTGTAATCAAAATATGCACTTTTATATGAAGTGTGATTTTCTCACGATATAAGACATCCGGACTCTATACTTTGTGGTCGAGCAGCGTTAGCCAACTTTGTCTTGCTGATCTAGGACTGAATAATTATGTTGAAGCTTGCTGCTTGGTCATGCAAATATTTCCAGGTATGATCTAATGACTCGTCGGAAAAAAACCTGTCACAAAGAGCCTTTTGGCTTAATCCTCGTTACATGTGACAATTTGGGTAATACTTTGAAATTCTGGATGTGTCCTGGTTGCAATTTCCTGAACCCATACTGGTGCAGAGTACAATGCTTTAGGGTAGAAAACCATTAATAAAAGAACAGACAAATTGTCATTCTATTCTATTCTACACAAACAGGGGTATGAATTGTCTTATTCACATTTCACTGTCATTTTAGCTAATCATTCTACCATTTAGTGCTCCATATCAGTGTGCAAGCTTAGTAGTGGCTTATTTTCAGTCATTTATTTGAAATGTCATAGGTCAAGTTGTTTACATGCTGCCAAAGTCCTCTGCTAGTTAGTGCCGACTATGATGATGTTAAATTGATATTGCATATGTTTCTTTGCTCAGAACCATTGGTTAGGACACTACTCAAAACCATAGGAGTAGTTGTTATAGTATGTCAGAGTGTGACAGATTACGCTTTTGATGCTTTCTCCACTTCTGCCTTAGATATCTACAAATACAAGAGTAATACTCCACTATCCCTAAGAAAAAATAGTTGTCCTCAACTACAGGAGGACACAAGAAGAGAGATCCAGATTCCCAAGACAAATTGATAGTGCAAATATTTCTTTGCATGTGTTCAATCATTAATCTGAAATGTTATATCCCATTGTTTTACATGCTGCCAGAGTTTGTTGCTAGTTAGTGGCATATACTGTATGATGATGATGATAAATTGATAGTGCAAATGTTTCTTTGCGCAGATGTTCTGGTTAGGACACTACTCCAGGTAGCTCAAACACATTCCTAGGGGCATAACTCCACATCACAGTGAAGGAACAAAAAACCTTCCGGCACTTGACCTTCTTCGGCCAACAAAATAAGATTTGGTTTGAGAATCCACCAAACACTGAAGCGAACACAAATAGGATTTGGGGGCAAAAATTTACAAAGCGATACATTTGGGATTGAACAACGCACTGGTAATATCCGAGTCATCTGACCGCATGCACAAACAAACATCGCCTGGGCCACAGATTACATACGAATTCAGGGGTAAAATAATGTGATTTTCATTCCATCCTAGTACATCCAAACAACAAGATGTCAAACAGCATATGGACTTATCATTCTGGTTTTTGGATGATTTAGTTAATCAAATTGACATCAATTGACCTATTTTTTGGATCAATTGCAGATTTTTCTTGATTGGAGTGGAGAGGAGCAGAGACGTGAGGAGCAGCAGAAGTGGACAGCGCAGCGGCTGACCTCGAGCTCTTGATTGGAGTGGGAGGACGCGGCCGATGAAGGATCTGTGGCCAGCAGCGAAGGATCCGAAGCTCTGGTGGAGCAGGCAGACGGCGGGAAGGGCGCCGGCGAGGGAGATGCGGACCGCGGCGGGGAAGGGCGGCCGATGATGGAGCTGCGGACCACGGTGGGGAAGGGCGGCCGGCCGGCGAGGGAGCTGCGGACCGCGGCGGGGAATGACGCTGGAGATGCAGACGACAGAGGAGCCCGGCGAAAGGGAGCAGCGATGGCGGAGAAGCCTGACGAAGGGGAGGAGCGATGGAGGAAGACGCCTGCCGATCGATTTCAAATCAGGGGTAGTATTGTACTTTCACACTGTTTCACCTGGTCGGAAGGATACCCCCAGCGACAATTATTTCGGAACGGAGGGAGTAATTTATTTTTGCCTCGTTTACTGTTGGTGCCCTTGTATAGATGCAAAATGTATATTCCATAGTGGCCTTGTATAAGTAAATAAAGGGAGTACATTCATTATTATCCATTTCTCTCACAAGTATTTCTAGACGGAGGGAGTAGTTTGCAAAGTAATAGCCACAAACCCGCTGAAGATTAGCTTTCAAAATCTTAGAATCATTGTGCATCACACAAGTCTAATTGTACATGACATCCAATTTATGATAATTAACATATTTTTATGTAACCTAGCATGGTAGCCCATGCATGTAAGGGAAATAATTTAATAACACTAAGTTACATAGACAACATTTTAGCTTTTAATGATCAAAGCAGTAGTTTACATACATAGATATGGATTTCAGCAGCCCAACAAATGCCTAGGTCATCTACATGGTAGATGAAACCCAGGTGATTCCAAATTTTAGTCTCCAATGCGCCACCAACTACTAGGTACGATGCTTTTACGAAATACCAAGAAAATGAGTCGTTTATTTATTTCATTTTTTGAGGGTTATTTATTACGGAGTTCACATTTTTTTCGGATTTCATTGTATAGTTGGTGAGCCCTTTATACAATGTAAAGCTACAACATCTGCACTACTTCTAGTTCATAAAGTATCTAGGAAGGTATTGAAGTTGTTGTGCTATTGTACAAGAAATAAGATGGACCAAGCGAAAATTTGTTATAAAGCTTCGGAAACAGGCCAAGCACCATACTTGTGCCACAGGTATTAGTAGGACAGACCGTGCATTCAACATGTATCCATTCCCATATGGCCATCATATGTTAGACATTCCTACAATATAATCAGCCCTAGTATAAGTTTAGTAGTACATCATAACATTTTTCATCAGTCAGTGTTGGTGCCTCTTTTTGTCGCAAACCACTATATATATTTTGTGGATTAGGAGGCATCAAGGAAAAACAATATGGATTGTCCATTAGTGAAGATCCACCGAATTTCGAGTCTGCACAATGCGTGAGACCATGCCCTACTGTGTTTTGAGCAGATGCTGCCTGACCAGCACCACATCAGACTGGTGATCATCAGGCAGAAGTCACGCTGTGCCAAGATGTGCATACACCTCGTAGCTGGCGAGCCTGGCAGCGCTGAAGAGCTCGTCCTGCTGGCACAACATGCTGAAGCGGTGCTAGTGCATGCTGTATGGTGGCCGGTGCATGTCGGAGTAGTCATACGCAATGTGCTTCGGCTGCAGGCACTATCAGCCGTGCGGAGGCGATTGGTGAGTAAGACTTCATAGTCGTGCTGGAGGAGACTGCTGTCTTCGGCGACAAACTGACAACAACGGTGTATGGGTGAAAATAGTGCATCGTACGTTGGCGAAGTTGTAACGTGTTGATTATTTTTAGGTCGACTTAGTTGCACAACACTAATAAAATTGTTGCCCCACAATTCACGTTAGACAAAGAACCAACACTCATAATCATAGTCCATTCAAACTCTTTGCAACTTTCGCACCAATGAATAGCTGTAAAGAGTTTGAATGAACACATATGTAAAGTACCTATACTGTGCATGCCTTATTAGTCCTATTTTAAAGAGCATTTAGTGTTGAGTCTTCAACCATGTATGTGGAAAATAACTTCAGGCTCCTGCCATTCTCGATATCCTCGACCCAACGCACCCACCCCTCGGTCGCCCCTGCCTATCGCGACGTGAGGGCGGCTCCCCCACCTGCAACCGCCACCGCCATCCCACCCTCCCCACCGGCCACCGCCGGGCGAAGCCCGTTTGGCTGACGACGGGGATAGGGCCCATCTCTTGCGGCCCCCTGCTCTGTGGGCGACATGACCCGGTGGCGGTTGGTGGCGTACTGGTCCGATGCGCATCTTGGCGTACGGTGGCGGGATTCGGCGAGCGGTGGTCGGCGGTGGAGGTCAAGGTTGGTCTTGTGGAGGCACTCTCCGGCCAAATCAGGGAGATTTGGTGCTTGCGGCCATGACCAAGATGGGATTGCTAGCCTCGGCTAGATCTGACTGTGGCTACTGGTTGGATGTGTCCGTGATGTCCATTGGCTGGCCACCAACCATGGTCACCGGGTTGCAGACGGTGAGGTAGTGGGTGCGGCACGCCGGCAACTGGGCGGAGATTGATGGGTTCTTCTGATCACACCGGGATTAAACCGTTGTCTGGGTCCGTGGCACCGCGGGCAACTCGGGGGAAACCCTAGTTCTCAGTAGGATCGAGCAATGGCGGTGCTTTTGCGTCATAGTCCCTCTTGAGGGCATTATTTCTGGAGTTCGCTCCAGTTGAACGGACCAACTCCGGCGGCGGCGCATGACCTGGTGGGGCGACTCTGTCAATGAAAATCATGCCGACTATGGTAATGACAGATGATGGCGGCGTCTCCGATGTCGTTTCCTTGTTGAGGCATCGTCATTGCAGTTTGCGTCATCATGCTCGGGATGCTTCGGAGAAACCCTAGACCTGGGTCTCTAGGACCGGACAAGGACGGCGCCTTTGGTGTCGTTCTCCCTCCTGGGGGCATCGTTTTAGAGCAAGTGCTGGTTGGAGGGGACTAGAGGAGGAGCGGTGTTACATCTACCGCAAGGCTGATGACGGATCTTGGTGACATGGCACTGTGGAGATTCGGTGACGGGCGCATGTGGATGGATACATGCAGGATGGTGGTGTTGTCTGGCACCGTGGTGACATCAACGGCAGGCCTGGCAAGGTCGATGCATCTGTGTCTGCTCTGGGGATGGATCAGTGGAAAACGGCGGCGGCGGCCTCTGTGAGTATGCCAGACTGGTGTGTACCCTGGCAACACGGCTTGGTTGGGGGCTCTGAGATCAGATGTTAGGATTTGGTGTGGTGTCTGTTTGGTATTAGGCTCGGACTATCGGCACCCCTTCATCAAGTGGATAGGAGTAGCGACAGATGTTGCTAAAATAGTGACTTCAGACTACTACCTGATGTATTACTCTGTATGGTCCTTGTGATAATTAATAAAATAGTTGCATGTATCGACCAGATACAGAGGCCTGGGTAATCCTTTTGTAAAACAAAGTAGAAATAACTTCAAAATGAAAATTTGTTAATCTTAAGATGTTATTCTGTCTCAGTATCTCAGAGGTGCTCATAAGGTTTATTTTTTCGAGAACACCTCGAAAGGGGCAGGGGTTCCTGCATTTCATTTAGAAGAAAAGAGTTGGTTCAGTTTATAAAGAAAACCGGACCCGAAAACCTAACATTCACAGCTAATCAGGGATAACCGAAAGAAACACACGCCGACCCCAGGGCCCGCTCCAGCCGGGCCGCCGGCTCCGTCACCCAAGCAACCCATATCCGACACCCAACAACAACCAAGACCGAAGCCGCCGCTCCGGCATCCACGCCGACCCCGAGGCCGCGCAGCAGGTGAGCCGCCTGCTCTGCTGCCCAAGCAACCGGAGCTGACACCCTACAACCATCTCCAGAGCACCGCTCCGACGTACAGACAGAAACCCCACACGCCGACCCCGAGGCCGCGCATCAGGTGAGCCGTCAGCTTCGTCAGCCGAGCAACCAGAGCCGACACCCAACCACCATATCCGGAACCGCCGCTCCGACAACCACGCCGACCCCGAGGCCGCGCACCAGGCGAGCCGTCAGCTTCGTCACCGAGCAACCAGAGCCACACCCAACCGCCGTATCCGGAGCCGCCGCTTCGACATCCACGCCGACCTCGAGGCCGCGCACCAAGCAAGCCGTCAGCTTCGTCACCAGAGCAACCAGAGCCGACACCCAACCACCGTATCCGGAGCCGCCGCTCCGACATCCACGCCGACCCCGAGGCCGCGCACCAGGCTTGCCAACGACACTGCCACCCACGTGACCAATGCCGGCACCCCTCCCAGACGACGAGATCTAGAGCCGCCGCTCCGACTTCCACGTGGCCCCAAGGCCGCGCACCACCCGAGCCGATGACTCTCCCAAGCCAAGACCACTCCAGAACGATGCCTCCACGAAGGACCGCAACACCGGAGCGTCGCCATCATCCGCTCCAAGAACTGGAGCAAGGGTTTCCCCCGGAGTGTGAGAGAAGAGGTCGAAGGCCCTCGAACGACGACGCCTCCAAGAAGGTGTGCGACGCCTATGGGCGCCGCCGCCGCCGGCTTCGGCCATGGCCGGAGCAAGGCTTTTGCCCCGAGCAGCCAATGGAAGCCCTTCCATCGCACCGGCACACGAGAGCCACCGCCTGCCTGAACCACCACCAACCTCCAGAGCCTGGAGCCACCGATCAGAACAGCCTCGCCGCCGCCACCCGCACCATGCAGAGCCGTCGACAAGGCTACCCCGTCACCACTTTAGGAGCCAGAACTGGCCACGTCTGGTCAGATCCGAAGCCCCGCGCAACAGCAACAGCCAACCCTTCGGCCAGCACCAAGCATCCCTGGCGCGACCGACGGCCGACGCACTGCCGTAGAGCACCGATGCCCCCGAGCTCCAGCCATGGCGCTGCCCACTCAGCCACCACAGCCGCCGTTGCCAAAGAAGAGGTCTGGGGCCGCCGCCCCGGCGTCCAAGTACCACCCGCCATCACGCTCTCAGATCCGCCCCACTGCAGCCGAAGCACATCCCCACGCACTCGCCCCACGTCGACGGACCCTGCCCACGACCCCAGGAGGGAGATCCGCGTCGCCGGCCTCAAGAGCGCCCACGCCGCACCTCCATCGCAGCCGCCCGCGAGCAGATACACGCCCGCCCGCCTCCGAGGGCCACAGCCCGCACCTCCCGCGGCAGCCACCGCGAGGGCCAACGGCGAGCAGCAGAAGCCGCCAGCCTCACGCAGCCACCACGCACAGACAGAGCCGCCTGAGCGCCGCCAGCGGCCAGATCCACGCCGTCGGAGCCGCCGTTGACTTGCAGCACCCGAGCCCCGACCACCACCTGCGCGCGTGGGGAAACAAATCCGGCCGCCACCGGCCGCCTGGGGGCTTTGCCCGCTGGCGTGCGCCGGCGACGGCGAGAGGGTGGGAGGGGATGGGGAGTAGTGGTGGCGCCACTGCTGGGGTCCGCACGTGCCGCTCCTCGAAGTCCGTGCTCATAAGGGTTGGGTGTATGTTCGTTTGTTCATAGGGATGAGTGTATGTGCATGTATATGACCATCTGCGATTGCGTTGTGTCAAAAACTCAAAAGAAACAGCAACAAGTGATGATCCTGTTGGCAACATTGATTTTCTGATTCCGGTGAGCATCTCCTGTGGCTATTCCAACGATTGGTTGAGTCGTAATCAGGAAATTAAGTACACGTGGTTTTACAGCGAAATATGCCTTTTAGTTATGTCTTTACAATTTCCTCCTAAACAAAATTCCTAATGGTTATTTCTAGTGTTTGGTTCAGAAGCCGAAACCTGTAAGAGCAATATAATTCCTTGGTAAAAATGATTCTTTTATTAGTTAACACATTTTTTTCAGTTTCAAACTTTGAAAAGTTCAAATAAGTTTATTACATGGTGCTTTGTTTCATTGGTTGTTGGTGACAGTAAGTTCGGTATGCGCAAACAAAGGGAGTACTACATTGTTAGAGAATTCACGGCAAGACTAGCAAAGGGAGGTGCCATATTTTAGGAAGAAAGTGTCAACAACAAAGCACATATATTAGCGAAATTTGTTAGTCGCTCCTATCCAAAATAAATGTAGCAGTTCCGAACTCAGGTTTTTTCAAAACTGTGAGACTTATTACGTATCGGAGGTTGTATTTCTCCTGATTTAGGCTGCCATGTTGGGTTTTGAGTGATGCATGATTCTGTAATAATCCTTATCCCTGTCAACATCACTGTTTTTTTTTGCGAGAAAATTTTCGATCTATTCATCTTCAATCACGGCAGTACAACGAATACCAGAAATAATAGAAATTCCATTCAGATCCGTAGACCACCTAGCGACAACTACGAGCACTGAAGCGAGCCGAAGGCGCGCCGCCGTCATTGCCCCTCCATCGCCGGAGTCGGGCACAACTTGTTGTAGTAGACAGTCGGGAAGTCGTCGTGCTAAGGCCCCGTAGGACCAGCGCACCAGAACAGTAACCGCCGCAGATGAAGAATAACGTAGATCAGAAAAAACCAAACCGAAGACACACGAACGTAGACGAACAACGACGAGATCCAAGCAAATCCACCAAAGATAGATCCGCCGGAGACACACCTCCACACGCCCACCAACAATGCTAGACGCATCGCCGGAACGGGGGCTAGGCGGGGAGACCTTTATTCCATCTTCAGGGAGCCGCCGCCGTCTCGTCTTCCTGAGCGGGACACAAACCCTAGCAAAACTGAAAGAAACGATTAAAAATGGAGCCCTCCCGCCGACCCTTGCGGAGATCCACTGCGCCCCCGTGGCCCTAAGGCCATCACTGTTAATCAATAAATTCCAGTGATATTCCGAAAAAATGTCGGTTTGTACTATTCTAGTGTTGGCATCTCTCTCGTGAAGTGGGAATGCATTCTTCTGTCATCTTTCACGTGAACTCAAGAATGAAACTCTGAATCATTTTGTTCTTCTTTAATTTTGATAGGAAGGTTGGTCAAAATAGATGCTTTTGTTCCCCGCAAAAAAAAAGATGCTTTTGAGAGTATAGAACGTTTAGGTTATTTTGCCGTGCAAACTAATTAATGATTATTTTTTACCATCTAGTTTTATTCCAACTATAAAGATTTTGCCTTCATGGATGTGGTTTATCTTTTTTGTTTTCCTACATTTTTTTTCTTCCCGCAAACTTGTTAATTAATAAAATATCATTGTAAATACGGAACCAGCCCCATATGAACGGCTTGAATTGGCTCGAATAAACAGCAAGTGACGCCAAGCTAAGTTCTTCCGCGATAAGTACGTTTCTTAAATTACGATCGTGCATATATGGAGAAACTAGCAGAAGATGTTGTGTGAAAATTTACTTGTTGAGTCCATTTAGCCGAGAAGAGATGACAAATTACGAAGGAACATGTATGTATAGAAGATTTTTGAACAATGGAAACTGGCAGTAGCAGGACTAGGAGCAAATAACACGATACGAGATAATACGATTTGAGTACTTGTAGAAGAGTATACATATTAAGTAGAGATCGACACAAACAAACAAAACCGATCTTGGGACAAAATTTCAAATCCGTGGATCGCTCAAATGATGCTATAAAATTATCCCATGGATCGCTCAAACAAATAAAACGATCGCTCAAACAACATGATACGAGATAATACAATTGATGAGTATTAGAAGAGTAGGGATAACAAATAGAGCTCGACACAAACAAAGGGAAGGAGAGCGAGCTCTACCGACCATGGGACTAAATATCAAATCCGCAGATTGCTAGAACAAGCTATGTTGTAAATTATTCCAGCGAGACTGACTCTAAACCGAGCTAGCTAGCTACCAGTACCTTGCCAGCTGCAGGTGAACGAAGACACTGATCATGTGCATGAGATATCGGGGCAGAGGCCATTTTTCGTCGGGATCAGCGCACTGATCGCACACAGGCAGTTGATGTAGCCTGGGGATAAATATGTGCAGCACGGCTTCATAAAATCGGCATCTCCGGAACGACCAGCGATGACCCCTTTCCTACAATAAACTCCCATCGGAAATGGGTCGCAGGGCCCTGCCCCCTCGGTCACCGGCGCCAGCGCCAGCACAAGGGCCGCTACTAGTACCAGCACGGGATGGCTTCATGGTTAGCTAGCTAGCTAGAGGTGTAATGTCGATAGATGCTCAAGCTGGTGAGTTCTTTGGTTGTGTGTGGTATGGTACTGGTAGTATGTGGAGGATGTTTTCAGCCCTTCTAGGAATCTGGCCTTTTTATAGACTCTACTATATTTATAGGAACCTCCACCGCCCCATATGGGATGACCTTTTGGGGATCTGGCCTTTTTATAGTCTATCTAGTATCTAGCAAAATCCACCGACCAAGCACACCACTACCAAGCACGTACTTACGTCATTAATGGTGTATAGTTAACACCAAGCTTTAACCATTGACTTCCAGAGATGGCAACACACTGAGTAGATCGTATCGTCGATCACCTAGCTTGTCGGCACTCAGGTCTTCCTCCTCGTGTCACCCAATCGCATCTAAGCTCGGTGAACTTACCCAATCGCATCTAATCGTCTATGTTTGATGTTTCAACCCGACCAAAGGAAGTCCTGGTGTTGGTTGGGCCTGCACTGACTCGGCATCACTCTGGGCTGCTATTGTGGCGTTGCAACTGATTCTGGCCCAGAAAGTGCTCTGGTCACTACTGGAAAATTGTTGCAAGCCGAGTGTGAGGCAGTTGGCCCTTTTATTATGCCGAGCACTCGACAAACAGCCACCTAAACTTAGTATCAACAGCAAACACTCAGCAAACTGTATGTACTCCCTCCGTCTGATTAAAAGTGCATATATAGAAATTTTAGGACAAATTCTGGAGTGGAATAAAAAATGCATTGGAAAGTGCTAGCCATCATCTCTCTCGTCTTTAATTAATCAACCCCCAATGAGTTAAGTGTATGTAGAAATTAACGAGACCATGTGTAGAATATTATTGGTCTTTATTCGTGTGATGAGAGAGAAGCATTATTTTTCTATTTTAAAGTGCATTGAAAAGATATAAGTACACTCTTTTATCGACAAATTTTAAAACCAAATGTACAGTCTTCACCTCAGCAGAGGCAACCTAAGGTGCATGTGAAAACAGAAACACACGACGAAGAAACCTATATTGTTTTTTGACAAGCACTCGGCAAGATAGTGTTTTTTGGTAGCTCGGGCTCCATAGCACCCTTTATCCATACCTTCCAACATTACTTTGGAGATCTATGCTAGTCAACTAACTTACTACAAGAAAGTTCCCCTAAAAAAAACTTACTACATGAAAGTTTCCTTTTTTTGTTTCTCTCAAGTAAAAGAACATATGGACTTCGAACTTTGTAGGTCAATCAAACTTTAGAATTTCAGTGTGTGAAAAAACTTTCGGTTTTTTGGTCCGGCATAACTTTAGAAAATGAGTTGTTTTGATTAAAAAAATTATATTAAATATTTATGATGCGCGAAAAAATTCGTAAGTTTTCCCTACATTGTAGTTAGACTGTTTTTTGCCCTGCAAAGTTTGAAGTTCATATGTTATTTTATTTGGGATAAATAAAATTAAATAAATAAAGAGCCTGCATGGATCGTGATGCAGAAAATGATGGCTAGATAAGCGGTGGCGTAGAGCTCCGCCACAATTTTCCATCTTGGCAAACAACATGACATGTGTCCGCCGTCACTGCGGATGGACGGAACATAGACAGTGCAATCACCTTTCCCGAGTACCGTCTCGTATGTACTCAACAAATAAGCTTTCTTTTTATTCATTTATGTGCCTCGCTTTCTTCTCTTTTATTTTATTTCCCATTTTGTTTCTTATCTCACCTTTTCTTAATTTCCATGAGGTTCATTAATTCTTTCATTTATTGATTTTGTTTTTTCTTCTTTACCTTCTTTCATTCTTCCTGGGTTGGGTTTTCATACGAAATGACCGCTCCTTCCCCTATTGACCTTCAGTTGTTTCTATATTCAACACACAACACATGTATCATGTCAACGTTTCAGCTTCTTTGCAGTCTCTTAGCTATACATATGCAACTAAATGCATTTCTAGTCATTAGTTATCCCATATGTCCCATATACTATCATGTGCTAGTATATATACTACTTTATGTTACGTAAAATTACAAATGTAAAAACATAGTGTAAAATTTAAATAAAATACAAATTTTTTGGTCCTAGGATGTATATATTTGTTTTCTTATGTCAATTTTTACATAGTGAATCAATATGCATGTAATTATTTGTATTCCAAATGTAATTTATTTTTGAAATGATTGTAAAATTACCTGGGGTGAAGAATAACTTATCCTGCACCTCGGGTAATGAACAGTATCACTATATATAACTCAAATTTAAACTTCAGATATCTACAATTATGCCCTGAAGTGGGCTGAAAAGTCATATTGTTGGACTTCAGTCTATGCTTAGGCGTCGTGTAAGTAAAGAAGAGAAGTGTCTGAGACTTGGGCTCAAACATGGGCGTTATTGGTATTTTAATTACCAGAAATTAAAATGAACTCCCAAAAGTCATGAAGCTTGCCCTGGTGTCATGATATGCCCCCTAGAAGTTGTGGTAGAAGTTTGAGAAAGTTTCGCAAAAGTTTGTCACATATACCGCTTACAACCTAGACCATCTCCAAGAGAATGGGCCAGATATTCATGCAACACCATCACTGTCTTTTCAGTTGGCCTTCAAAAACAAAATCCACACTCAACGCACACCGTTACTTCTATCATATCAAAATATGACCTTCTTTGGAGTCTGCTTGCTCTCTCTCTCTCTCTCTCTCTCTCTCTCTCTCTCTCTCTCTCTATATATATATATATATATATATATATATATATATATATATATATATATATATATATATATATATATATATATATATATATGGGTCGCGCTATTCGTCACCCTGGGTGAAGAATTTTTATTCTTCACCCCAGCCAGCTTGTACGTCCACGCCTCAAACCACAAACCGTAGGAAACAAAAGGTTTGTGAGGTAATATTATAGTAGCATGGAAGCAAGAAACTGTCCGGGCACCCAAACCAAAAAGAGTGCAAGGTAATCTTACTGTTTGCATGGCAGTCAATTACCTCATGTAGCCTCGAAACCAATATGGCGCATCCTCCTGTAATTTTACGGCTACTCAGGTAATCTTACAGGATCGAGGCGTTCATGATTTATTTTTTTAGAAGCAAGGTTGTGTTCCTATATTTCAGGCATTTTACGTTAGATCTATTACTACTTCAATTGGACTGAGTACATCGATCTGTAGCAAAAATGAAATATGAGATTTAAGTAACATAGGTCACTATGACAATTCTGTAGGAGGCATTTGTGATCGCAAGAAACATAGGCCACTAACAATTATGTAGGAGGCATTTTTGGTGATAGTAAGAAACATAGGTCACTAATTAACTCTTGCACGAGGAATTTTCGGTAACCACAGAACAACAAATCGGTCTAATAAATAGATTCCATGTAGTTGTTTAGGGAAATACCCCATGTAAGGAAAACCATCCTTGCAATTAGAAAAAGAAATGTTTGAAAACAACTGAATGCCACTTAGCACTAAATAACTAGTAGCATGACATATTCAGAAATCACTATTACAAAACTGAATAATACCGAACTTGAAAGCTGACTACAGTACTTCTGAACTTGATCTTCAAGCAGCTTAATTTTTAGGTGACCATAGAATTTTCCATCAACTTCAGCTGTTCAGCAATCTCTCCAGGATTGAAATGGTGAATGCAACATAGTATTGTGCTATTAATAGTATTGGAGCCCTTAGGTTCACTTTTCTTCTCACCAAATCCTGAATTTTGCTACTAGTTACTACTCCCTCCGTCCCACAATATAGGATGTTTTTGCAAGCTATGTTTAGTTTGCAAAAACGTCTTATACTATGGGAAGGAGAGATTAGTTAAAGGTCTGATATTTCAATTTAATGTTACTCGTACCCACCATAAATAAGAAGACATTACTCTCTACCCTCATACATTTACTGTCATCCACTTGAACAGATGCCTGAAAAGCAGAAATTTATCAGTTCTCAGAAGTATACTAACAAACAGATAGAGGCCCCCAACACACAAGCACATATAACACTTTAGGATTAATATGCTTCACTACCCTAATCTGGACACAAAGTTGAAAGCATACATATCTCAGAGTAATATTAGATGTACCAAACTGTTCGGAATCACATGAACCCATAACACACTGAATCAAAAGAAACAATATAAACAGGCAAACTCCATAACTAATGTTTCAATGCACACTAAACCATGTATTTTATCAAAGTGTGCCAGATACAATGGCAGGAGTCATCATATTTAACTAGTTTGTGTCTTGTAACTGAATGTAATACAAGATTACTAATATATTGAGGGCGGGTTAAACCGATAAATCTGCAAAGATTGACAAGCAATCAACTGAAAACCAATTGACAATTATTCCAAAATTTCAGCCTGTAAAATTTGACAATTGTATGCATGCCTAATGTGCTTTACGCCCCGTGTGGATTAGCCAGAAAAATATGACGGAAAATGAGAACTAATTCATTCAAATTTCAGAGGCAATGAGAAGCTCGCAAGTGCATGTACAACATAGATGTGAATAGGGTTGTATGGGAGTAACAATCCCAGGTCAGATCTCTCACTACATCCTCCGGATTCTTCAGGAGTTGAGGACAAGAATTTTTTGTCCCATAGATCGCTTTTCGACGAGAAGTATAGTTACGGCCATTACATCATTAATCCTTCTGCTTTGCTAGATGCTAAAAAGAGCTAAAAGACAACCATAAAAATCAGTAAGGCCTAATTGAGTACTGTTGCACTCTACCACATCCACTGAAGTAGGAAGTTAAAATACTAGAGGTGAAAACTGTAGCATATGCATACACAAACAGTAATTCATATACAATCCAAAGTATAAATCATGTGTCATGCAAATGTGGGATCAAAGATATGCTAACCTAGGTAATGCTAGTGAACTGTGAACCTCAAAAACTCACATACATCCGAAATTACAGATCAACGAGGCAAAAATTACATGGAACTGACGAAGAAAGCATCCACGTCTATTTTCTTTAAGACAGATTCATGCCACCATGGAAGAAGGTAACCTAGAACAAGACGAACAAAAGTATGTGGTTTTGAGGGACTTGAAGCAGACATAACACTCTTACCTTATTTTCATGTATAAAACAAACCGAAATCCACAAATTAGTGCACCAGTATCATATTGATTACCCAACGGGGGTAAGCACATGCATATGTATGGTGCGAAAATGCAGTACCAGCAACCTATAAGTAGCCATTATTTGTCATAATGGTCCTTGGAATAAAATGTGTGAGCAGCAAACACACCATCATCAGTACAACTAAGCTGATTTAGAAGCTAGTTAGATCATCTTCCCCAAATTCAGATTCAGGATAACCAATCAAGAATGTATACTCTGCTCGCCAACATTTAACAAAGAGAAAATTTAAAAAACGAAGCATGAACCACATATAGATAAGTATATTATGTATTTCATGTTAAGAATTTCTGAAGCTATTCAGATAAGGCATTAGAAAAAAATGTTCATTGCCACTACTTCTCTAGCAAATAGACAATTAGCAAAATGCAGGCATCCTAGAAGGAGCAAATAAACCACTATTAGGGGGAAAAGGGAAATGTTTTGTCCTCGATAGTTAAGCCACATCAAATCAATAGCAAACATCTATTAAGGGAACATTGAGATTGATTACTTGATGACTAGCATGGCTTACTGCACAAATTGGGCGGAAACACGTCAATATTAAAAGTTAGGTTTATGCTAGTTCAACCAAATAAACACCGAAGATAAGACAACAAGGAAGAGGTCCAGTCTTGTACCTCATTGCAATTGAAATTAATCTAATTTGAAACTGGTAGAAATCACGAATTGCTCCAAACTGCATGACAAGAAAATTAAATTACTCATATACTGAATAAGTAATATTGGTCATGCAGTCAGCTGAATAGAGAATAGCATATTGTACACACAAGATAAAAAAATTAACACTTCAGTAATTGTAATGATCAGAAGCAAGAACTGCACACTTAATTTAAACGAAAACCCTCAAAATCCTAGCATTGCCAAAAGATTTCATACACATTCATAGGAGAGCTCTAGCTTACCTCCTTTTCTTTTGCGGGATGAGAGCTATCTATTCTCTTAACAACCAAATTCAAGATTCAACAAATTCATCAGCATAAAAAACAAACAGAAGTTTGTACCCAAACATGTACATCTTCTGTTCTGTATTACCCAAACAAATTATGGACTAGAATGCACGTGAGCAAACGTACAACTATCTTTGAGTTCCTTGCAGATTGCAAAAGAAAACAGAGACATAACATTGAGACGGTCGCTAATTTGCATTGCTAATTGAAAAACAACATGTATGTGCAATGGAAACATATAGGATTGGACATGTGCTGCCAACCTCGAGGATTTGCCTTATGAACAAATTCATAAGATTATTCACATGCCTTAATCATATTACCAGTGGTTCTTTATGGCCTGTGTGATACCTGAATACATCAAGGTGAACTTGGAGTCATGGAACTTCAGCTGGTGAGGACATCGGGCATGTTTGAGAGGTCAAAACTAATTAACAGGATGCATTCGTACACCATACTTACCATTTTTCTCGCCTGCACAACATTTGCCTAGTCCGCAAGTCCCTTGCATGCATCTTCTTCCACCCCTAGATTTCTTGGCAGAATTCCAATTCCTTACTTGCCTAGTAAATTCACTAAATATAAAACAAATTCCTCATAAAATGAATCATCTTTAATTGAAGAAAATTTTGCTCGTAGTTTTGTGCAAATTTTGATAATACAAATTTACAGAGAATTAGCATTGTCAGCTAGGTACAAACAGAGACATAGCTTTGTCAGCTAGGTACAGCGGTATAGATTGATTCTTTATGTACGTCATTACTAAAATCCAATTAAGTCGGAACCATCATTTGTAGCTACAAGGAAGAAAATTCGTGAATTCTATACAAAAGCAAAAAAAAACGCAGAGATGATTCACATGTCTTGTGAAAAAAGAAAAATGTCTCAGCTGAATCAAAGTCGGATACTCTATTGTTGTTCCTTTCTATCCGCAGCATTGAGCTCTGCTCTTCTTCTATGTCATCGGCTTGGGCTTCTTCTCTACCTCCATTATCTCACTGTCGGGCGCCCATGTCCAGCATCACCTCCATCACCCCCTTAGCTCCTTTTTTCTCCTTTCCTTCCCTACTTTCTTCCCCTTCCCCTGCACCGCTCCCAAAAATCAATAACCCTAAACCTAGAAATTCAAAAATTAATGGAGGAGGGGAGGTTAAGAAGAGGGGGGGGGGGAGGTCTTACAGGCGATAAGACCGCCGAGGGAGGAGATGGATGCCGTGGAAAGCCGTTGGCGCCGCCGAGCTCGCCCCGATTGTTGCACTGCCCACGTCGCCTCTGGTTCGCCACCGCATGGGAGAGGGGAGTAAATCACGGTCGAGAGAAGTAGCCATGACAGTCGGGTCGTCCCTCCGGTGCTGTCCCTGCCGCCGCCGCCGCCGCAATCGCGAAATAGAAGGGCCGGGGGGAAGACGAACATCATCGTGTGAAAACTGCTCATAGCGAATGGGGAATGGGCTAGGTGTTTTTTTTACATCGGGCTGAGGTGGGCTAGCTCCCGGCTATCTTTTTCCATCGATGTAAAATTACATCGGTGGATTTTAATTTTATATCGCTCGATGTTTAGACCAGACTACCGCTCTGTCGATCGACCCAGGTGAAGAATTACTTATTCTTCACCCTGGGTTATTAATAGAATTTCTATACATATATATGACTTCATATCTGCATGTGTTTTTATCTTTTGTATTGCATGTAGTTCATTAGGTGAGTCGTGGGTAGGAGTCTTGGAGCAGCAAGTGTGGAAGGCGAGATGCCAGATTGCGTAAAGCGATGTAGATGGTGAGATGCCTGGTGTCGTGTGAATCGGCTTGCCACTGAGAAACGGCAAGCTGAAGGAGTAGACGGGTGAGTTTGTTAGTATTGCATGCCAGGTCTTTAGGACCCTGGAGGGAATACAGGAAGAAGATTAGCCGATTGGTTAGTTGGTTAGTGGTGCATTGGTGCGTGGATTAGTGCCACAAAATCAGGGCGGGTTTGCCTCGGCTGTGTGCGTGCGTGTGTGTTTTATTTAAGAGTTGTATGCATGTTTGCTTGGAGAAGGAGAAATACAGAGAGAAAATGGCAGGCTGTGTGATACAGCGGCCACCAAAAACCAGTGTTCTTCTGTTCCTTGAGAGTTCTATGTGAGGTAGAAGAGAGGAAGAAGAAGGGGCAGAGCGATTCAGCTCCAACAAAATTAATTATGGTAAGAAGCGGGTTGAAAAATCTTATTGGTGGTACTTAGTAGAAGTTTAGGCCATATGAAAGGAAAGAGGAGGAGTGCTAGACACTAGGTGCCTGAGACGTCGGCACCAACATGATTGTTATTGGCATTTTAAATCTCGAAAATTCAAACAATGCCCAAAAATCATGGAATTTATACCCCCCCCCCACCCCCCCAGAAGTTGCTTTAAAACATTCAAATTGTTTCGCAAACTTTGCACGTACACTGCTAAAAAACCGGACCGTCTCCGAGAAAGGGGTAGGGTGTGCGTGTGTTTGCTCATAGCGGTGAGTGTATGCGTGTGTATATGAGCATCTGCGATTGCACCGTGTCGAAAAAACGAGAAGAAACATCAACCAATGATGATCATGTCAGCAACAGAGAGTTTCTGATTCTGGTGAGCATCTCTTGTTGCTGTTCCGACGATTGGTTGAATCTTAATCAGGAAATTAAATACACATGGTTTTACAGCCAAATATGCCTTTTAGTTATGTCCTTATAATTTGCTCCCAAACAAAATTCCTAATGAGATGTTTCTACTGTTTTTGTTCAGAAGACGGAACCTGTAAGAGCGATATAATTCTTCACTAAAAATGATTCTTTTATAGGTTAACATGATTTATTTATTTCAAAGTTTGAAAGTTCAAATCAGTTTATTACATGGTGCTTTGTTTCATTTGTTTTTCGTGACAGTAGTAAGTTTGGTACGCGCAAAGAGAATACTACATTGTTAGAGAATTCACGGCAAGACTTGCAAAGGGAGGTGACATATTTTAGGAAGGAACAGTTAACAACGAAGCAGATATATCAGCGAAATTTGCTACTCCCTCCGATCTAAAATAACTGTAGTAGTTTTGAACTGTGGTTAGCTCGAAACTGTGAGACTTATTATGTACTCTTGATTTAGGCCGGCTTGTTTGGTTCGGAGTGATGCATGATTGCGTAATACTAATCCCTTTCCCGGTCAACATCACTGTTAATCAATAAATTACGGTGAAGTTCCATAAAATAAATAGCTGTTTGTACTATTCTAGTGTTGGCATCTCTATCGTGAAGCGGGAATGCATTTGTCTGTCATCTTTCACGTGAACTCAAGAACGAGAATCTGAATCATTTTTTTCTTCTTTAATTTTGATGGGAAGGTTGGTCAAATTAGATGCTTTTGGAATACAAAAATATGAACGTTTAGGTTATTTTGCCACAGAAACTAATTAATGATTATTTGTCACCATCTAGTGGTATTCCAACTATAAAGATTTTGCCTTCATGGATGTGATGTATCTTTTTTGTTTTCCTATGTATATTTTTCTTCCCGAAAACTTGTTAATTGAAAAAACATATCATTGTAAATACGGAACCAGCCCCATATGAACAGCTTGATTTGGATCGGATAAACAGCCCGTAATGCCGAGCTAACTTGGCGATTCTCCCGTGTTAAATAAGTTTCTTAAATTATGAACGTGCATACATGGACAAACTACCAGAAGATGTTGCATGCAAATTTACTTGGCAGGTCCATCTAGTCGAGAAGAGATGAACAAATTTACGAAGGAACACACACGTATAGAAGATTGTTGAAAAATAGAAACTGGCAGTAGCAGGACTAGGATCAAATAACACGATAGAAGATAATACGATTTGAGTACTAGAAGAGTATAGACATTAAGTAGAGCTCGACACAAACAAACAAAACCCACCTAGGGACAAAATTCCAAATCCATGGATCGCTCGAACGATGCTATAAATTATCCCAGCAAGACTCACTACAAACCGAGCTAGCTAGCTACCAGTACCTAGCTAGCTGCAGGGGAACGAAGAAACTGATCACGGCGGCGACGGGCATGAAATATCGGGGCAGAGGACATGGCCCGTCGGGATCCGCTCACTGATCGCACACAGGCAGTCAATGTAGCCTGGGGATATAAATGCGCAGCACGGCTTCATATCCTCTCCATAAAGACCAGCATCGACCCCTTGCTCACAGTAAACTCCCATCGGATAGGGGTCGCAGGGCGATGCCTCCTCTGTCACCGGCGCCAGCGCCAGCACGAGCGCCGCTACCAGCACCAGCACAAGCGCCGCCGCACGGGATGGCTTCATGGTTATAGATAGCTAGGGGTTTGATGTGTGGATAGACGCTGAAGGTGGTGGGCGCTTTGCTTTGAAACTGTGGGTTTGGTACTGGTATGTGGAGGATGGTTTCACCCCTTCCAGGGATCTCGCCTTTTTTATAGTCTATGTATACGAACCTCCACCGCCTCATACCAAGATGAATGGATCGCTCTTGCGGGGATCTGGCCTTTTTATAGTCTATCTATCTAGCAGCCTCCACCGTCCAAGACACCACCACCAAGCACGTACGTCATTAATGGTGTATAGTTAACACCATGCTGTAACCATTGACTTCCGGATGTCAACACACTGACTGGATCGCATCGTAGCTTGTCGGCACTCAAGCCGCCCTCCTCGTGTCACCAAATCGAATCTAATCTTTTGGAAGCTTACCCGCAGCAACTTTTGTTCTCTTTTTTTTCTTGTCCTCTCTATGGAAGCAGAAGCCAGTGTTGGGTTAATCTTGTTGATATAGTATTTAGTCATGCATTAGGTGAGTCATGCACGTAAGAGTTTTGTTTGTTCATTTCACGTAGTGGAGTCAGCGAGCGGAAGGTGCGGCAATGCATGTGTGCACACGTAGAGATGTGATGACTGCTCATGGTTGGTTTAGCTAGCAATCACTTGTAGACAAAGGGGCTTTTCCCGGTTGGTAAGGCCCTTTAGTCCCGGTTTTTGAACCGGGACTAAAGGCTCGTCACTAATGCCTCTCCCCTTTAGTCCTGGTTCTTACGCGAACTGGGACTAAAGGCCGTGGCCACGTGGAGCTTCACCTTTAGTCCCGGTTGGTAACACCAACCGGGACTAAAGGAAATTTTCTGATTTTTTTTAAATTTTTTAGAAATTTTTTTATTTTCAAATTTCTGAATTATTTTAACCTCTAATCTCTAAGCACCATCCCTCATCACTGCTCAATTTATCCTCTAATCTCTAATCACCCCTCATCATTCCAAATCATCTAACTTTCCGAACGGTCACCCATCCTCCCACTCTCCCAGCCTGAGCACGCTTAACTTCCGGGTTCTATTATCCCTCGTTTCCAAGTCTGCACTTGTTGTTTTCCTGACAATAGTAAGATGTCAATCCTATTAACCCTCAGGAATTTTGCTTGAGCATGAAGTGACACATTTCACTGTTTGAGTTTGAAACTATTGTTTTAAAAAACAATATCTATTTAGTAACACTAATATTTCCTTGATAATTAGTTTGACCACAGTTTGACCAGATTTGACCAAAATTCAAAATAACTGCAATAATTATTTAGTAACACTAATATTCTAGAATAATTAGTTTGATCATTGTTTGACCACAGTTTGACCACACAGTTTGAATTTTTTTCGATTTTTTCCACTCTAGATCTTAAAAGCCCCGTAACTTTTTTCTGTTAGGTTTTTGAGGATTTTTAAAATGTTTAACGGGTTCCCCTAGTTAAATTTGGATGTAACTTTTCGAGTAGATGATTTTTCATATAAAAAACTTTTTCATCCGAGTTAGTATGCAAAAGTGATGCCCATTTTACTAAATTCTAGAGAGATTTTGCAAATAAAGTCGAAATTCACATTTGCAAATTTTCCCAACAACTAGACCACATATCACATGGGAAACTTATTTTCTTTTATTTTTTTGACATTTTCATCATTTTCTTTTATTTTTATGAAAACTGAAAAGGCGATCAACCGGGGGGGGGGGGAGGGGGTGAGTTTGAAAATGGGACCTTTAGTACCGGTCCGTGCCATGAACCGGTACTAATGCCTCAAACCCCATTAGTACCAGTTCGTGCCTCGAACCGGGACTAAAGGTCTAACCTTTAGTTCCGGTTGGTGCCACGAACCGGTACTAATGCGCATCACACCCTTTAGTCCCAGTTCGTGGCACCAACCGGGACTAAAAGGTCTAGACGAACCGGGACAAATGGCTCACGTGGCCCGGCCGGCCCCCTGGGCTCACGAACCGGGACTAATGCCCCCATTAATCCCCTGAGCTAACCCGGCCTGGACCAAAGCCCTCCTTTCTACTAGTGAATAATTGCACGTGGTTAGCTAATTGTGAGGATCATGATGTTTGTGCCCAGCGTGAGACTAGCTCAAGCAGTGATCAGCTTAGTTAAGAACAGGTGCATGCGTCCTCACATGTAGCTGCATGTAAACTGGGCGTCCGATACGTGTGGCCATCGAGTGAGGCTTGTTAGTGTTAGGTGGCCGTGCTGTTAGTGGAGTAATTAGCGGCCTCACCGAGTATGTTGCATGCAGAAATGTGTGCGTGCGCATGCAAGGAAACAGGTTAGTGGGTGCATTTGGATGGGTAGGTTCGGCTACTTAATCCCATCTAATCTTAATTGTTGAGCGAGATAAGGAATACAAAAACGCAAAGTTCGTGTCCACCGTGTGCACAAGTGCGTGTGCTGGAAAAGCTCTTCGTGTTTGTGTTCTTTCTCTCCGATGTGCACAACGTGGGAAATGTAGGCGTGCCCATCGTGTAGTCGCGTGTGTGTCTCAATTATCTCCTGGGCATCTCCAACATTTGAGAGAAAGAAGACGAGAGGTTTTTTTACAAGAATGATGCAGGGCATTGGTCCCACCTGGAGAAGACGAGGAGTTCTTGATTCAGCTCCAATAGTTAGAGCTGCTTCTAAGAGTGGACGCAGTTCGGTCCCTGATCGAGCCTCGCTTCGGACCGGACCGGACCGAGCTTTCCAGCGCGCCGGTTTCTTCATGTTTCGACGGGATGGATGAATGTTCCTGTATCGCGTTTTTGGCTGCGTTTAACTCCGCTTTAGCTAACTAGCACAAATGCCCATGCGTTGCAACGGGTACAAACCCGGACTTCCCTGTGTATGAACCCGAACTTCTGGCTATCTTCGCAACCGTGGCTTCCCCCTCAAATTATATCGGTCGGTAGTCTTGTCTGGGATGTGAGTGTAATCCAGATACCCATACCTGCATCTAAATGCTCATTTTGATTCGTAATTTTGTATTTTGGCGGATTCACTCTTGGGGCGGATGAACTTGTGTCTGTTTACAAGTTTAATGCATTCACTGGATGTTCTAGAACCTCTAACATGATGGGAATTTGGTGTAGGTACAATTTTCATGGACAATTTGTCGTTAATTTCAACGGATTTGATTTCGGGTTCCGTGTTCTTCGTCTGCAGGAGTGGTTTCCGCGGTTTATGTGGATTTGTTTTTTCTGTGAATATAGAGGGCGGATTTGATTGCAATAGTGAGATTGGATCGTTCATGCATTGTTAATTTGATCGGCCAGGCAAATACATCTCTGAAATCGGGCGATTGGATCTCGTGTCCGCCCGTGTTGGTTTCGGTTCTTCGATGAGACAGCTTGGGAAATGTAGGCGTGCACAACGTGGGAAATGTAGGCGTGCCCATCGTGTAGTCGCGTGTGTGTCTCAATTATCTCCTGGGCATCTCCAACATTTGAGAGAAAGAAGACGAGAGGTTTTTTTACAAGAATGATGCAGGGCATTGGTCCCACCTGGAGAAGACGAGGAGTTCTTGATTCAGCTCCAATAGTTAGAGCTGCTTCTAAGAGTGGACGCAGTTCGGTCCCTGATCGAGCCTCGCTTCGGACCGGACCGGACCGAGCTTTCCAGCGCGCCGGTTTCTTCATGTTTCGACGGATGGATGAATGTTCCTGTATCGCGTTTTTGGCTGCGTTTAACTCCGTTTTAGCTAACTAGCACAAATGCCCATGCGTTGCAACCGGTACAAACCCGAACTTCCCTGTGTACGAACCCGAACTTCTGGCTATCTTCGCAACCGTGGCTTCCCCCTCGAATTATATCGGTCGGTAGTCTTGTCTGGGATGTGAGTGTAATCCAGATACCCATACCTGCATCTAAATGCTCATTTTGATTCGTAATTTTGTATTTTGGCGGATTCACTCTTGGGGCGGATGAACTTGTGTCTGTTTACAAGTTTAATGCATTCACTGGATGTTCTAGAACCTCTAACATGATGGGAATTTGGTGTAGGTACAATTTTCATGGACAATTTGTCGTTAATTTCAACGGATTTGATTTCGGGTTCCGTGTTCTTCGTCCGCAGGAGTGGTTTCCGCGGTTTATGTGGCTTTGTTTTTTCTGTGAATATAGAGGGCGGATTTGATTGCAATAGTGAGATTGGATCGTTCATGCATTGTTAATTTGATCGGCCAGGCAAATACATCCCTGAAATCGGGCGATTGGATCTCGTGTCCGCCCGTGTTGGTTTCAGTTCTTCGATGAGACAGCTTGGTGGCTTTATCGTTTTGATGTTAGGTCCTAGTAGGATATCGTTCAAGGTCGCCGACTGAGAAGGTGTAGTCACCCAAGTGATTAAATCTAAAAAACAAATTCGATAGCGTGTAATTTTTCAATGATTCTACTCTCTGTCCTACGAGTTGGACTTCTGCACCTTTTGTGCTAAAACTTCCGTCGTTTTTATGCATATTTTTTAGGTGATGTTGCAATACGATCTGTTCGATTGGTGTTGTTATAAAAATTGTGTGTATGTTTTTTTTGTTTTTTCAGAGTACTCATATATGTAAATGTGGAGCTGTTCCATAGACACACGGATCATCTTTTTTATATTTATTCTGTCTTCGGAATTAGTTTTTTGGATCATCCACGTTCTGTGGTAGTAGTTGGACTTCTATGGTACCAGTGATTGAACTTTCTAGTTTCGACATTACAAGGCGGTGCAGCATCACGCTCTACATTTTCTTTTTTCTTTTTGTTTTTTTTGTAATTTTCAATTTTCTAATTTGGGATTGAGTTTGTTCCATGGGCAACTATGGGATTATTCCCCAATATGCATGCATACCCTACTTATTTTTTTGTAACATGTTTGCATACTTCGAACAGTGGTAGAACTTCAGTATGTCTTTAACCTGAACATACAAGATTTTTGCTTCTGTGTAATTTGTTTTTCTACATGTTAATTTGATGTTTTTCAAAACTCTGAACTTCTTTGTTTTTACGACTTGAACTTCTCCAGTAATTGTTGATAATTTTTTTGTATTTAAATTCTTTTCAATCATGGATAACCGTATTGCGTCCTGTCAAAACCTAGCGCGCAACAATGTGGTAGCGCGAGGCCGAGAAGGGGGGGGGAGGGGGGTCGGGACCCCCTCCCCTCCCCCTGTGAGGCCGAGACAGGAACGAGCCGGAGCAGGCGATGACACGGCGTATTGCACGTGGTTAGCTAATTGTGAGGATCATGATGTTTGTGCCCAGCGTGAGACTAGCTCAAGCAGTGATCAGCGTAGTTAAGATCAGGTGCATGCGTCCTCACATGTAGCTGCATGTAAACTGGGCGTCCGATAGGTGTGGCCGTCGAGTGAGGCTTGTTAGTGTTATGTGGCCGTGCTGTTAGTGGAGTAATTAGCGGCCTCACCGAGTATGTTGCATGCAGAAATGTATGCGTGCGCATGCAAGGAAAGAGGTTAGTGGGTGTGTTTGGATGGGTAGGTTCGGCTACTTAATCCCATCTAATCTTAATTGTTGAGCGAGATAAGGAATACAAAAACGCAAAGTTCGTGTCCACCGTGTGCACAAGTGCGTGTGCTGGAAAAGCTCTTCGTGTTTGTGTTCTTTCTCTCCGATGTGCACAACGTGGGAAATGTAGGCGTGCCCATCGTGTAGTCACGTGTGTGTCTCAATTATCTCCTGGGCATCTCCAACATTTGAGAGAAAGAAGACGAGAGGTTTTTTTACAAGAATGACGCAGGGCATTGGTCCCACCTGGAGAAGATGAGGAGTTCTTGATTCAGCTCCAATAGGCAGAGCTGCTTCTAAGAGTGGACGCGGTTCGGTCCCTGATCGAGCCTCGCTTCGGACCGGACCGGACCGAGCTTTCCAGCGCGCCGGTTTCTTCATGTTTCGACGGGATGGATGAATGTTCCCGTATCGCGTTTTTGGCTGCGTTTAACTCCGTTTTAGCTAACTAGCACAAATGCCCATGCGTTGCAACGGGTACAAACCCGAACTTCCCTGTGTACGAACCCGAACTTCTGGCTATCTTTGCAACCGTGGCTTCCCCCTCGAATTATATCGGTCGGTAGTCTTGTCTGGGATGTGAGTGTAATCCAGATACCCATACTTGCATTTAAATGCTCGTTTTGATTCATAATTTTGTATTTTTGCGGATTCACTCTTGGGGCGGATGAACTTGTGTCTGTTTACAAGTTTAATGCATTCACTGGATGTTCTAGAACCTCTAACATGATGGGAATTTGGTGTAGGTACGATTTTCATGGACAATTTGTCGTTAATTTCAACGGATTTGATTTCGGGTTCCGTGTTTTTCGTCCGTAGGAGTGGTTTCCGCGGTTTATGTGGATTTGTTTTTTCTATGAATATAGAGGGCGGATTTGATTGCAGTAGTGAGATTGGATCGTTCATGCATTGTTAATTTGATCGGCCAGGCAAATACAGCCCTGAAATCAGGCGATTGGATCTCGTGTCCGCCCGTGTTGGTTTCGGTTCTTCGATGAGACAGCTTGGTGGCTTTATCGTTTTGATGTTAGGTCCTAGTAGGATATCGTTCAAGGTCGAGAACTGAGAAGGTGTAGTCACCCAAGTGATTAAATCTAAAAAACAAATTTGATAGCGTGTAATTTTTCAATGATTCTACTCTTTGTCTTACGAGTTGGACTTCCGCACCTTTTGTGCTAAAACTTCCGTCGTTTTTATGCATATTTTTTAGGTGATGTTGCAATACGATCTGTTCAATTGGTGTTGTTATAAAAATTGTGTGTATGTTTTTTTTGTTTTTTCAGAGTACTCATATATGTAAATGTGGAGTTGTTCCATAGACACACGGATCATCTTTTTTATATTTATTCTGTCTTCGAAATTAGTTTTTTGGATCATCCACGTTCTGTGGTAGTAGTTGGACTTCTATGGTACCAGTGATTGAACTTTCTAGTTTCGACATTACAAGGCGGTGCAGCATCACGCTCTACATTTTCTTTTTTCTTTTTGTTTTTTTGTAATTTTCAATTTTCTAATTTGGGTTTGAGTTTGTTCCATGGGCAACTATGGGATTATTCCCCAATATGCATGCATACCCTACTTATTTTTTTGTAACATGTTTGCATACTTCGAATAGTGGTAGAACTTCAGTATGTCTTTAACCTGAACATACAAGATTTTTGCTTCTGTGTAATTTGTTTTTCTACATGTTAATTTGATGTTTTTCAAAACTCTGAACTTCTTTGTTTTTACGACTTGAACTTCTCCAGTAATTGTTGATAATTTTTTTGTATTTAAATTCTTTTCAATCATGGATAACCGTATTGCGTCCTGTCAAAACCTAGCGCGCAACAATGTGGTAGTGCGAGGCCGAGAAGGGGGGGGGGTCGGGACACCCTCCCCTCCCCCTGTGAGGCCGAGACAGGAACGAGCCGGAGCAGGCGACGACACGGCGTATTGCACGTGGTTAGCTAATTGTGAGGATCATGATGTTTGTGCCCAACGTGAGACTAGCTCAAGCAGTGATCAGCGTAGTTAAGATCAGGTGCATGCGTCCTCACATGTAGCTGCATGTAAACTGGGCGTCCGATAGGTGTGGCCGTCGAGTGAGGCTTGTTAGTGTTAGGTGGCCGTGCTGTTAGTGGAGTAATTAGCGGCCTCACCGAGTATGTTGCATGCAGAAATGTGTGCGTGCGCATGCAAGGAAAGAGGTTAGTGGGTGTGTTTGGATGGGTAGGTTCGGCTACTTAATCCCATCTAATCTTAATTGTTGAGCGAGATAAGGAATACAAAAACGTAAAGTTCGTGTCCACCGTGTGCACAAGTGCGTGTGCTGGAAAAGCTCTTCGTGTTTGTGTTCTTTCTCTCCGATGTGCACAACGTGGGAAATGTAGGCGTGCCCATCGTGTAGTCGCGTGTGTGTCTCAATTATCTCCTGGGCATCTCCAACATTTGAGAGAAAGAAGACGAGAGGTTTTTTTGCAAGAATGACGCAGGGCATTGGTCCCACCTGGAGAAGATGAGGAGTTCTTGATTCAGCTCCAATAGGCAGAGCTGCTTCTAAGAGTGGACGCGGTTCGGTCCCTGATCGAGCCTCGCTTCGGACCGGACCGGACCGAGCTTTCCAGCGCGCCGGTTTCTTCATGTTTCGACGGGATGGATGAATGTTCCTGTATCGCGTTTTTGGCTGCGTTTAACTCCATTTTAGCTAACTAGCACAAATGCCCATGCGTTGCAACGGGTACAAACCCGAACTTCCCTGTGTACGAACCCGAACTTCTGGCTATCTTTGCAACCGTGGCTTCCCCCTCGAATTATATCGGTCGGTAGTCTTGTCTGGGATGTGAGTGTAATCCAGATACCCATACTTGCATCTAAATGCTCGTTTTGATTCGTAATTTTGTATTTTTGCGGATTCACTCTTGGGGCGGATGAACTTGTGTCTGTTTACAAGTTTAATGCATTCACTGGATGTTCTAGAACCTCTAACATGATGGGAATTTGGTGTAGGTACAATTTTCATGGACAATTTGTCGTTAATTTCAACGGATTTGATTTCGGGTTCCGTGTTCTTCGTCCGCAGGAGTGGTTTCCACGGTTTATGTGGATTTGTTTTTTCTATGAATATAGAGGGCGGATTTGATTGCAGTAGTGAGATTGGATCGTTCATGCATTGTTAATTTGATCGGCCAGGCAAATACAGCCCTGAAATCAGGCGATTGGATCTCGTGTCCGCCCGTGTTGGTTTCGGTTCTTCGATGAGACAGCTTGGTGGCTTTATCGTTTTGATGTTAGGTCCTAGTAGGATATCGTTCAAGGTCGAGAACTGAGAAGGTGTAGTCACCCAAGTGATTAAATCTAAAAAACAAATTCGATAGCGTGTAATTTTTCAATGATTCTACTCTTTGTCTTACGAGTTGGACTTCTGCACCTATTGTGCTAAAACTTCCGTCGTTTTTATGCATATTTTTTAGGTGATGTTGCAATACGATCTGTTCAATTGGTGTTGTTAAAAAAATTGTGTGTATGTTTTTTTTGTTTTTTCAGAGTACTCATATATGTAAATGTGGAGTTGTTCCATAGACACACGGATCATCTTTTTTATATTTATTCTGTCTTCGAAATTAGTTTTTTGGATCATCCACGTTCTGTGGTAGTAGTTGGACTTCTATGGTACCAGTGATTGAACTTTCTAGTTTCGACATTACAAGGCGGTGCAGCATCACGCTCTACATTTTCTTTTTTCTTTTTGTTTTTTTGTAATTTTCAATTTTCTAATTTGGGTTTGAGTTTGTTCCATGGGCAACTATGGGATTATTCCCCAGTATGCATGCATACCCTACTTATTTTTTGTAACATGTTTGCATACTTCGAATAGTGGTAGAACTTCAGTATGTCTTTAACCTGAACATACAAGATTTTTGCTTCTGTGTAATTTGTTTTTCTACATGTTAATTTGATGTTTTTCAAAACTCTGAACTTCTTTGTTTTTACGACTTGAACTTCTCCAGTAATTGTTGATAATTTTTTTGTATTTAAATTCTTTTCAATCATGGATAACCGTATTGCGTCCTGTCAAAACCTAGCGCGCAACAATGTGGTAGTGCGAGGCCGAGAAGGGGGGGGGGGTCGGGACACCCTCCCCTCCCCCTGTGAGGCCGAGACAGGAACGAGCCGGATCAGGCGACGACACGGCGTATTGCACGTGGTTAGCTAATTGTGAGGATCATGATGTTTGTGCCCAACGTGAGACTAGCTCAAGCAGTGATCAGCGTAGTTAAGATCAGGTGCATGCGTCCTCACATGTAGCTGCATGTAAACTGGGCGTCCGATAGGTGTGGCCGTCGAGTGAGGCTTGTTAGTGTTAGGTGGCCGTGCTGTTAGTGGAGTAATTAGCGGCCTCACCGAGTATGTTGCATGCAGAAATGTGTGCGTGCGCATGCAAGGAAAGAGGTTAGTGGGTGTGTTTGGATGGGTAGGTTCGGCTACTTAATCCCATCTAATCTTAATTGTTGAGCGAGATAAGGAATACAAAAACGCAAAGTTCGTGTCCACCGTGTGCACAAGTGCGTGTGCTGGAAAAGCTCTTCGTGTTTGTGTTCTTTCTCTCCGATGTGCACAACGTGGGAAATGTAGGCGTGCCCATCGTGTAGTCGCGTGTGTGTCTCAATTATCTCCTGGGCATCTCCAACATTTGAGAGAAAGAAGACGAGAGGTTTTTTTACAAGAATGACGCAGGGCATTGGTCCCACCTGGAGAAGATGAGGAGTTCTTGATTCAGCTCCAATAGGCAGAGCTGCTTCTAAGAGTGGACGCGGTTCGGTCCCTGATCGAGCCTCGCTTCGGACCGGACCGGACCGAGCTTTCCAGCGCGCCGGTTTCTTCATGTTTCGACGGGATGGATGAATGTTCCTGTCTCGCGTTTTTGGCTGCGTTTAACTCCGTTTTAGCTAACTAGCACAAATGCCCATGCGTTGCAACGCGTACAAACCCGAACTTCCCTGTGTACGAACCCGAACTTCTGGCTATCTTTGCAACCGTGGCTTCCCCCTCGAATTATATCGGTCAGTAGTCTTGTCTGGGATGTGAGTGTAATCCAGATACCCATACTTGCATCTAAATGCTCGTTTTGATTCGTAATTTTGTATTTTTGCGGATTCACTCTTGGGGCGGATGAACTTGTGTCTGTTTACAAGTTTAATGCATTCACTGGATGTTCTAGAACCTCTAACATGATGGGAATTTGGTGTAGGTACGATTTTCATGGACAATTTGTCGTTAATTTCAACGGATTTGATTTCGGGTTCCGTGTTCTTCGTCCGCAGGAGTGGTTTCCACGGTTTATGTGGATTTGTTTTTTCTATGAATATAGAGGGCGGATTTGATTGCAGTAGTGAGATTGGATCGTTCATGCATTGTTAATTTGATCGGCCAGGCAAATACAGCCCTGAAATCGGGCGATTGGATCTCGTGTCCGCCCGTGTTGGTTTCGGTTCTTCGATGAGACAGCTTGGTGGCTTTATCGTTTTGATGTTAGGTCCTAGTAGGATATCGTTCAAGGTCGCGGACTGAGCAGGTGTAGTCACCCAAGTGATTAAATCTAAAAAACAAATTCGATAGCGTGTAATTTTTCAATGATTCTACTCTCTGTCTTACGAGTTGGACTTCTGCACCTTTTGTGCTAAAACTTTCGTCGTTTTTATGTATATTTTTTAGGTGATGTTGCAATACGATCTGTTCAATTGGTATTGTTATAAAAATTGTGTGTATGTTTTTTTTGTTTTTTCAGAGTACTCATATATGTAAATGTGGAGCTGTTCCATAGACACACGGATCATCTTTTTTATATTTATTCTGTCTTCGAAATTAGTTTTTTGGATCATCCACGTTCTGTGGTAGTAGTTGGACTTCTATGGTACCAGTGATTGAACTTTCTAGTTTCGACATTACAAGGCGGTGCAGCATCACGCTCTACATTTTCTTTTTTCTTTTTGTTTTTTTCTAATTTTCAATTTTCTAATTTGGGTTTGAGTTTGTTCCATGGGCAACTATGGGATTATTCCCCAATATGCATGCATACCCTACTTATTTTTTTGTAACATGTTTGCATACTTCGAATAGTGGTAGAACTTCAGTATGTCTTTAACCTGAACATACAAGATTTTTGCTTCTGTGTAATTTGTTTTTCTACATGTTAATTTGATGTTTTTCATTACTCTGAACTTCTTTGTTTTTACGACTTGAACTTCTCCAGTAATTGTTGATAATTTTTTTGTATTTAAATTCTTTTCAATCATGGATAACCGTATTGCGTCCTGTCAAAACCTAGCGCGCAACAATGTGGTAGCGCGAGGCCGAGAAGGGGGGGGAGGGGGGTCGGGACCCCCTCCCCTCCCCCTGTGAGGCCGAGACAGGAACGAGCCGGAGCAGGCGACGACACGGCGTATTGCACGTGGTTAGCTAATTGTGAGGATCATGATGTTTGTGCCCAGCGTGAGACTAGCTCAAGCAGTGATCAGCGTAGTTAAGATCAGGTGCATGCGTCCTCACATGTAGCTGGATGTAAACTGGGCGTCCGATACGTGTGGCCGTCGAGTGAGGCTTGTTAGTGTTAGGTGGCTGTGCTGTTAGTGGAGTAATTAGCGGCCTCACCGAGTATGTTGCATGCAGAAATGTGTGCGTGCGCATGCAAGGAAAGAGGTTAGTGGGTGTGTTCGGATGGGTAGGTTCGGCTACTTAATCCCATCTAATCTTAATTGTTGAGCGAGATAAGGAATACAAAAACGCAAAGTTCGTGTCCACCGTGTGCACAAGTGCGTGTGCTGGAAAAGCTCTTCGTGTTTGTGTTCTTTATCTCCGATGTGCACAACGTGGGAAATGTAGGCGTGCCCATCGTGTAGTCACGTGTGTATCTCAATTATCTCCTGGGCATCTCCAACATTTGAGAGAAAGAAGACGAGAGGTTTTTTTACAAGAATGATGCAGGGCATTGGTCCCACCTGGAGAAGACGAGGAGTTCTTGATTCAGCTCCAATAGGCAGAGCTTCTTCTAAGAGTGGACGCAGTTCGGTCCCTGACCGAGCCTCGCTTCGGACCGGACCGGACCGTACCGAGCTTTCCAGCGCGCCGATTTCTTCATGTTTCGACGGGATGGATGAATGTTCCTGTATCGCGTTTTTGGCTGCGTTTAACTCCGTTTTAGCTAACTAGCACAAATGCCCATTCGTTGAAACGGGTACAAACCCGAACTTCCCTGTGTACGAACCCGAACTTCTGGCCATCTTCGCAACCGTGGCTTCCCCCTCGAATTATATCGGTCGGTAGCCTTGTCTGGGATGTGAGTGTAATCCAGATACCCATACCTGCATCTAAATGCTCGTTTTGATTCGTAATTTTGTATTTTGGCGGATTCACTCTTGGGGCGGATGAACTTGTGTCTGTTTACAAGTTTAATGCATTCACTGGATGTTCTAGACCCTCTAACATGATGGGAATTTGGTGTAGGTACGATTTTCATGACAGTTTGTCGTTAATTTCAGCGGATTTGATTTCGGGTTCCGTGTTCTTCGTCCGCAGGAGTGGTTTCCGCAATTTATTTGGATTTGTTTTTTCTGTGAATATAGAGGGCGGATTTGATTGCAGTAGTGAGATTGGATCGTTCATGCATTGTTAATTTGATCGGCCAGGCAAATACAGCCCTGAAATCGGGCGATTGGATCTCGTGTCCGCCCGTGTTGGTTTCGGTTCTTCGATGAGACAGCTTGGTGGCTTTATCGTTTTGATGTTAGGTCCTAGTAGGATATCGTTCAAGGTCGCGGACTGAGCAGGTGTAGTCACCCAAGTGATTAAATCTAAAAAACAAATTCGATAGTGTGTAATTTTTCAATGATTCTACTCTCTGTCTTACGAGTTGGACTTCTGCACCTTTTGTGCTAAAACTTTCGTCGTTTTTATGCATATTTTTTAGGTGATGTTGCAATACGATCTGTTCAATTGGTGTTGTTATAAAAATTGTGTGTATGTTTTTTTTGTTTTTTCAGAGTACTCATATATGTAAATGTGGAGCTGTTCCATAGACACACGGATCATCTTTTTTATATTTATTCTGTCTTCGGAATTAGTTTTTTGGATCATCCACGTTCTATGGTAGTAGTTGGACTTCTATGGTACCAGTGATTGAACTTTCTAGTTTCGACATTACAAGGCGGTGCAGCATCATGCTCTACATTTTCTTTTTTCTTTTTGTTTTTTTCTAATTTTCAATTTTCTAATTTGGGTTTGAGTTTGTTCCATGGGCAACTATGGGATTATTCCCCAATATGCATGCATACCCTACTTATTTTTTTGTAACATGTTTGCATACTTCGAACAGTGGTAGAACTTCAGTATGTCTTTAACCTGAACATACAAGATTTTTGCTTCTGTGTAATTTGTTTTTCTACATATTAATTTGATGTTTTTCAAAACTCCGAACTTCTTTGTTTTTACGACTTGAACTTCTCCAGTAATTGTTGATATTTTTTTGTATTTAAATTCTTTTCAATCATGGATAACCGTATTGCATCCTGTCAAAACCTAGCGCGCAACAATGTGGTAGCGCGAGGACGAGAAGGGGGGGAGGGTGGTCGGGACCCCCTCCCCTCCCCCTGTGAGGCCGAGACAGGAACGAGCTGGAGCAGGCGACGACACGGCGTATTGCACGTGGTTAGCTAATTGTGAGGATCATGATGTTTGTGCCCAGCGTGAGACTAGCTCAAGCAGTGATCAGCGTAGTTAAGATCAGGTGCAGGCGTCCTCACATGTAGCTGCATGTAAACTGGGCGTCCGATATGTGTGGCCGTCGAGTGAGGCTTGTTAGTGTTAGGTGGCTGTGCTGTTAGTGGAGTAATTAGCGGCCTCACCGAGTATGTTGCATGCAGAAATGTGTGCGTGCGCATGCAAGGAAGGAGGTTAGTGGGTGTGTTCGGATGGGTAGGTTCGGCTACTTAATCCCATCTAATCTTAATTGTTGAGCGAGATAAGGAATACAAAAACGTAAAGTTCGTGTCCACCGTGTGCACAAGTGCGTGTGCTGGAAAAGCTCTTCGTGTTTGTGTTCTTTCTCTCCGATGTGCACAACGTGGGAAATGTAGGCGTGCCCATCGTGTAGTCGCGTGTGTGTCTCAATTATCTCCTGGGCATCTCCAACATTTGAGAGAAAGAAGACGAGAGGTTTTTTTGCAAGAATGACGCAGGGCATTGGTCCCACCTGGAGAAGATGAGGAGTTCTTGATTCAGCTCCAATAGGCAGAGCTTCTTCTAAGAGTGGACGCAGTTCGGTCCCTGACCGAGCCTCGCTTCGGACCGGACCGGACCGTACCGAGCTTTCCAGCGCGCCGATTTCTTCATGTTTCGACGGGATGGATGAATGTTCCTGTATCGCGTTTTTGGCTGCGTTTAACTCCGTTTTAGCTAACTAGCACAAATGCCCATTCGTTGAAACGGGTACAAACCCGAACTTCCCTGTGTACGAACCCGAACTTCTGGCCATCTTCGCAACCGTGGCTTCCCCCTCGAATTATATCGGTCGGTAGCCTTGTCTGGGATGTGAGTGTAATCCAGATACCCATACCTGCATCTAAATGCTCGTTTTGATTCGTAATTTTGTATTTTGGCGGATTCACTCTTGGGGCGGATGAACTTGTGTCTGTTTACAAGTTTAATGCATTCACTGGATGTTCTAGACCCTCTAACATGATGGGAATTTGGTGTAGGTACGATTTTCATGACAGTTTGTCGTTAATTTCAGCGGATTTGATTTCGGGTTCCGTGTTCTTCGTCCGCAGGAGTGGTTTCCGCAATTTATTTGGATTTGTTTTTTCTGTGAATATAGAGGGCGGATTTGATTGCAGTAGTGAGATTGGATCGTTCATGCATTGTTAATTTGATCGGCCAGGCAAATACAGCCCTGAAATCGGGCGATTGGATCTCGTGTCCGCCCGTGTTGGTTTCGGTTCTTCGATGAGACAGCTTGGTGGCTTTATCGTTTTGATGTTAGGTCCTAGTAGGATATCGTTCAAGGTCGCGGACTGAGCAGGTGTAGTCACCCAAGTGATTAAATCTAAAAAACAAATTCGATAGTGTGTAATTTTTCAATGATTCTACTCTCTGTCTTACGAGTTGGACTTCTGCACCTTTTGTGCTAAAACTTTCGTCGTTTTTATGCATATTTTTTAGGTGATGTTGCAATACGATCTGTTCAATTGGTGTTGTTATAAAAATTGTGTGTATGTTTTTTTTGTTTTTTCAGAGTACTCATATATGTAAATGTGGAGCTGTTCCATAGACACACGGATCATCTTTTTTATATTTATTCTGTCTTCGGAATTAGTTTTTTGGATCATCCACGTTCTATGGTAGTAGTTGGACTTCTATGGTACCAGTGATTGAACTTTCTAGTTTCGACATTACAAGGTGGTGCAGCATCATGCTCTACATTTTCTTTTTTCTTTTTGTTTTTTTCTAATTTTCAATTTTCTAATTTGGGTTTGAGTTTGTTCCATGGGCAACTATGGGATTATTCCCCAATATGCATGCATACCCTACTTATTTTTTTGTAACATGTTTGCATACTTCGAACAGTGGTAGAACTTCAGTATGTCTTTAACCTGAACATACAAGATTTTTGCTTCTGTGTAATTTGTTTTTCTACATATTAATTTGATGTTTTTCAAAACTCCGAACTTCTTTGTTTTTACGACTTGAACTTCTCCAGTAATTGTTGATATTTTTTTGTATTTAAATTCTTTTCAATCATGGATAACCGTATTGCATCCTGTCAAAACCTAGCGCGCAACAATGTGGTAGCGCGAGGACGAGAAGGGGGGAGGGTGGTCGGGACCCCCTCCCCTCCCCCTGTGAGGCCGAGACAGGAACGAGCTGGAGCAGGCGACGACACGGCGTATTGCACGTGGTTAGCTAATTGTGAGGATCATGATGTTTGTGCCCAGCGTGAGACTAGCTCAAGCAGTGATCAGCGTAGTTAAGATCAGGTGCAGGCGTCCTCACATGTAGCTGCATGTAAACTGGGCGTCCGATATGTGTGGCCGTCGAGTGAGGCTTGTTAGTGTTAGGTGGCTGTGCTGTTAGTGGAGTAATTAGCGGCCTCACCGAGTATGTTGCATGCAGAAATGTGTGCGTGCGCATGCAAGGAAGGAGGTTAGTGGGTGTGTTCGGATGGGTAGGTTCGGCTACTTAATCCCATCTAATCTTAATTGTTGAGCGAGATAAGGAATACAAAAACGCAAAGTTCGTGTCCACCGTGTGCACAAGTGCGTGTGCTGGAAAAGCTCTTCGTGTTTGTGTTCTTTCTCTCCGATGTGCACAACATGGGAAATGTAGGCGTGCCCATCGTGTAGTCACGTGTGTATCTCAATTATCTCCTGGGCATCTCCAACATTTGAGAGAAAGAAGACGAGAGGTTTTTTTACAAGAATGATGCAGGGCATTGGTCCCACCTGGAGAAGACGAGGAGTTCTTGATTCAGCTCCAATAGGCAGAGCTGCTTCTAAGAGTGGACGCAGTTCGGTCCCTGACCGAGCCTCGCTTCGGACCGGACCGGACCGTACCGAGCTTTCCAGCGCGCCGATTTCTTCATGTTTCGACGGGATGGATGAATGTTCCTGTATCGCGTTTTTGGCTGCGTTTAACTCCGTTTTAGCTAACTAGCACAAATGCCCATGCGTTGAAACGGGTACAAACCCGAACTTCCCTGTGTACGAACCCGAACTTCTGGCCATCTTCGCAACCGTGGCTTCCCCCTCGAATTATATCGGTCGGTAGCCTTGTCTGGGATGTGAGTGTAATCCAGATACCCATACCTGCATCTAAATGCTCGTTTTGAGTCGTAATTTTGTATTTTGGCGGATTCACTCTTGGGGCGGATGAACTTGTGTCTGTTTACAAGTTTAATGCATTCACTGGATGTTCTAGAACCTCTAACATGATGGGAATTTGGTGTAGGTACAATTTTCATGGACAATTTGTCGTTAATTTCAACGGATTTGATTTCGGGTTCCGTGTTCTTTGTCCGCAGGAGTGGTTTCCGCGTTTTATTTGGATTTGTTTTTTTCTGTGAATATAGAGGGCGGATTTGATTGCAGTAGTGAGATTCGATCGTTCATGCATTGTTAATTTGATCGGCCAGACAAATACAACCCTGAAATCGGGAGATTGGATCTCGTGAACGCCCGTGTTGGTTTCGGTTCTTCGATGAGATAGCTTGGTGGCTTTATCGTTTTGATGTTAGGTCCTAGTAGGATATCGTTCAAGGTCGCGGACTGAGAAGGTGTAGTCACCCAAGTGATTAAATCTAAAAAACAAATTCGATAGCGTGTATTTTTTCAATGATTCTACTCTCTGTCTTACGAGTTGGACTTCTGCACCTTTTGTGCTAGAACTTCCCTCATTTTTATGCATATTTTTTAGGTGATGTTGCAATACGATCTGTTCGATTGGTGTTGTTATAAAAATTGTGTGTACGTTTTTTTTGTTTTTTTAGAGTACTCATATATGTAAGTGTGGAGCTGTTCCATAGACACACGGATCATCTTTTTTATATTTATTCTGTCTTCGGAATTAGTTTATTGGATCATCCACGTTCTGTGGTAGTAGTTGGACTTATATGGTACCAGTGATTGAACTTTCTAGTTTTGACATTGCAAGGCGGTGGAGCATCACGCTCTACATTTTCTTTTTTCTTTTTGTTTTTTTGTAATTTTCAATTTTCTAATTTGGGTTTGAGTTTGTTACATGGGAAACTATGGGATTATTCCCCAATATGCATGCATACCCTACTTATTTTTTTGTAACATGTTTGCATACTTCAAACAGTGGTAGAACTTCAGTATGTCTTTAACCTGAACTTACAAGATTTTTGCTTCTGTGTAATTTGTTTTTCTGCATGTTAATTTGATGTTTTTCATAACTCTGAACTTCTGTGTTTTTACGACTTGAACTTCTCCAGTAATTGTTGATAATTTTTTTGTATTTAAATTCTTTTAAATCATGGATAACCGTATTGCGTCCTGCCAAAACCTAGCGCGCAACAATGAGGTAGCGCGAGGCCGAGAAGGGGGGGAGGGGGGTCGGGACCCCCTCCCCTCCCCCTGTGAGGCCAAGACAGGAACGAGCAGGAGCAGGCGACGACACGGCGTATTGCACGTGGTTAGCTAATTGTGAGGATCATGATGTTTGTGCCCAGCGTGAGACTAGCTCAAGCAGTGATCAGCTTAGTTAAGAACAGGTGCATGCGTCCTCACATGTAGCTGCATGTAAACTGGGCGTCCGATACGTGTGGTCGTTGAGTGAGGCTTGTTAGTGTTAGGTGGCCGTGTTGTTAGTGGAGTAATTAGCGGCCTCACCGAGTATGTTGCATGCAGAAATGTGTGCGTGCGCATGCAAGGAAAGAGGTTAGTGGGTGCGTTTGGATGGGTAGGTTCGGCTACTTAATCCCATCTAATCTTAATTGTTGAGCGAGATAAGGAATACAAAAACGCAAAGTTCGTGTCCACCGTGTGCACAAGTGCGTGTGCTGGAAAAGCTCTTCATGTTTGTGTTCTTTCTCTCCGATGTGCACAACGTGGGAAATGTAGGCGTGCCCATCGTGTAGTCGCGTGTGTGTCTCAATTATCTCCTGGGCATCTCCAACATTTGAGAGAAAGAAGACGAGAGGTTTTTTTACAAGAATGACACAGGGCATTGGTCCCACCTGGAGAAGACGAGGAGTTCTTGATTCAGCTCCAATAGGCAGAGCTGCTTCTAAGAGTGGACGCAGTTCGGTCCCTGACCGAGCCTCGCTTCGGACCGGACCGGACCGTACCGAGCTTTCCAGCGCGCCGATTTCTTCATGTTTCGACGGGATGGATGAATGTTCCTGTATCGCGTTTTTGGCTGCGTTTAACTCCGTTTTAGCTAACTAGCACAAATGCCCATGCGTTACAACGGGTACAAACCCGAACTTCCCTGTGTACGAACCCGAACTTCTGGCTATCTTCGCAACCGTGGCTTCCCCCTCGAATTATATCGGTCGGTAGTCTTGTCTGGGATGTGAGTGTAATCCAGATACCCATACCTGCATCTAAATGCTCGTTTTCATTCGTAATTTTGTATTTTGGCGGATTCACTCTTGGGGCGGATGAACTTGTGTCTGTTTACAAGTTTAATGCATTCACTGGATGTTCTAGAACCTCTAACATGATGGGAATTTGGTGTAGGTACGATTTTCATGACAATTTGTCGTTAATTTCAACGAATTTGATTTCGGGTTCCGTGTTCTTCGTCCGCAGGAGTGGTTTCCGCGGTTTATTTTGATTTGTTTTTTTCTGTGAATATAGAGGGCGGATTTGATTGCAGTAGTGAGATTGGATCGTTCATGCATTGTTAATTTGATCGGCCAGGCAAATACAGCCCTGGAATCTGGCGATTTGATCTCGTGTCCGCCCGTGTTGGTTCCGGTTCTTCGATGAGACAGCTTGTAGGCTTTATCGTTTTGATGTTAGGTCCTAGTAGGATATCGTTCAAGGTCGCGGACTGAGAAGGTGTAGTCACCCAAGTGATTAAATCTAAAAAACAAATTCGATAGCAAGTATATTGTCAATGATTCTACTCTGCGTCTTACGAGTTGGACTTCTGCACCTTTTGTGCTAGAAATTCCGTCGTTTTTATGCATATTTTTTTAGGTGATGTTGCAATGCGATCTGTTCGATTGGTGTTGTTATAAAAATTGTGTGTACGTTTTTTTTTCAGAGTACTCATATATGTAAATGTGGAGCTGTTCCATAGACACACGGATCATCTTTTTTATATCTATTATGTCTTCGGAATTAGTTTTTTGGATCATCCACGTTCTGTGGTAGTAGTTGGACTTCTATGGTACCAGTGATTGAACTTTCTAGTTTCCACATTGCAAGGCGATGAAGCATCACGCTGTACATTTTCTTTTTTCTTTTTTTTTTGTAATTTTCAATTTTCTAATTTGGGTTTGAGTTTGTTCCATGGGCAACTATGGGATTATTCCCCAATATGCATGCATACCCTACTTATTTTTTTGTAACATGTTTGCATACTTCGAATAGTGGTAGAACTTCAGTATGTCTTTAACCGAACATACAAGATTTTTGCTTCTGTGTAATTTGTTTTTCTACATGTTAATTTGATGTTTTTCAAAACTCTGAACTTCTTTGTTTTTATGACTTGAACTTCTCCAGTAATTGTTGATAATTTTTTTGTATTTAAATTCTTTTAAATCATGGATAACCGTATTGCGTCCTGTGAAAACCGAGCGCGCAACAATGTGGTAGCGCGAGGCCGAGAAGGGGGGAGGGGGGTCGGGACCCCCTCCCCTCCCCTCCCCCTGTGAGGCCGAGACAGGAACGAGCCGGAGCAGGCCACGACACGGCGTATTGCACGTGGTTAGCTAATTGTGAGGATCATGATGTTTGTGCCCAGCGTGAGACTAGCTCAAGCAGTGATCGGCTTAGTTAAGATCAGGTGCATGCGTCCTCCAATGTAGCTGCATGTAAACAAGGCGTCCGATACGTGTGGCCGTCGAGTGAGGCTTGTTAGTGTTAGGTGGTCGTGCTGTTAGTGGAGTAATTAGCAGCCTCACCGAGTATGTTGCATGCAGAAATGTGTGCGTGCGCATGCAAGGAAAGAGGTTAGTGGGTGCGTTTGGATGGGTAGGTTCAGCTACTTAATCCCATCTAATCTTAATTGTTGAGCGAGATAAGGAATACTAAAACGCAAAGTTCGTTGCCACCGTGTGCACAAGTGCGTCTGCTGGAAAAGCTCTTTGTGTTTGTGTTCTTTCTCTCCGATGTGCACAACGTGGGAAATGTAGGCGTGCCCATCGTGTAGTCGCGTGTGTGTCTCCATTATCTCTGGGGCATCTCCAACATTTGAGAGAAAGAAGACGATAGGTTTTTTTTACAAGAATGACGCAGGGCATTGGTCCCACCTGGAGAAGACGATGAGTTCTTGATTCAGCTCCAATAGGCAGAGCTGCTTCTAAGATTAGACGTAGTTCGGTCCCTGACCGAGCCTCGCTTCGGACCGGACCGAGCTTTCCAGCGCGCCGATTTCTTCATGTTTCGACGGGATGGATGAATGTTCCTGTATCGCATTTTTGGCTGCGTTTAACTCCATTTTAGCTAACTAGCACAAATGCCCATGCTTTGCAACGGGTACAAACCCGAACTTCCCTTTGTACGAACCCGAACTTCTGGCTATCTTCGCAACCGTGGCTTCCCCCACGAATTATATCGGTCGGTAGTCTTGTCTGGAATGTGAGTGTAATCCAGATACCCATACCTGCATCTAAATGCTCGTTTTGATTCATAATTTTGTATTTTGGCGGATTCACTCTTGGGGCGGATGAACTTGTGTCTGTTTACAAGTTTAATGCATTCACTGGATGTTCTAGAACCTCCAACACGATGGCAATTTGGTGTAGGTACGATTTTCATGGACAATTTGTCGTTAATTTCAACGGATTTGATTTCGGGTTCCGTTTTCTTCGTCCGCAGCAGTGGTTTCCGCGGTTTATGTGGATTTGTTTTTTCTGTCAATATAGAGGGCGGATTTGATGCAGTAGTGAGATTGGATCGTTCATGCATTGTTAATTTGATCAGCCAGGCAAATATAGCCCTGAAATCGGCCGATTGGATCTCGTGTCCGCCCGTGTTTGTTCCGGTTCTTCGATGAGACAGCTTGGTGCCTTTATGGTTTTGATGTTAGGTCCTAGTAGGATATCGTTCAAGGTCGCGGACCGAGAAGGTGTAGACACCCAAGTGATGAAATCTAATAAACAAATTCGATAGCGTGTATTTTTTCAATGATTCCACTATTTGTCTTACGAGTTGGACTACTGCACCTTTTGTGCTAGAACTTCCGTCATTTTTATGCATATTTTTTAGGTGATGTTGCAATACGATCTGTTCGATTGGTGTTGTTATAAAAATGGTGTGTACATTTTTTTGTTTTTTCAGAGTACTCATATATGTAAATGTGGAGCTGTTCCATAGGCACACGGATCATCTTTTTTATATTTATTCTGTCTTCAGAATTAATTTTTTGGATCATCCACGTTCTGTGGTAGTAGTTGGACTTCTATGGTATCAGTGATTGAACTTTCTAGTTTCCACATTGCAAGGCGGTGCAGCATCACGCTGTACATTTTCTTTTTTCTTTTTGTTTTTTTGTAATTTTCAATTTTCTAATTTGGGTTTGAGTTCGTTCCATGGGCAACTATGGGATTATTCCCCAATATGCATGCATACCCTACTTATTTTTTTGTAACATGTTTGCATCCTTCGAACAGTGGTAGAACTTCAGTATGTCTTTAACCTGAACTTACGAGATTTTTGCTTCTGTGTAATTTGTTTTTCTACATGTTAATTTGATGTTTTTCAAAACTCTGAACTTCTTTGTTTTTACGACTTGAACTTCTCCAGTAATTGTTGATATTTTTTTGTATTTAAATTCTTTTAAATCATGGATAACCATATTGCGTCCTATCAAAACCTAGCGCGCAACAATGAGGTAGAGCGAGGCCGAGAAGGGGGGGAGGGGGTCGGGACCACCTCCCCTCCCCCTGTGAAGCCGAGACAGGAACGAGCAGGAGCAGGCGACGACACGGCGTATTGCACGTGGTTACCTAATTGTGAGGATCATGATGTTTGTGCCCAGCGTGAGACTAGCTCAAGCAGTGATCAGCTTAGTTAAGATCAGGTGCATGAGTCCTCACATGTAGCTGCATGTAAACTGGGCGTCCGATACGTGTGCACGTTGAGTGAGGCTTGTTAGTGTTAGATGGCCGTGCTGTTAGTGGAGTAATTAGCGGCCTCACCGAGTATGTTGCATGCAGAAATGTGTGCGTGCGCATGCAAGGAAAGAGGTTAGTGGGTGCCTTTGGATGGGTAGGTTTGGCTACTTAATCCCATCTAATCTTAATTGTTGAGCGAGATAAGGAATACAAAAACGCAAAGTTCGTGTCCCCCGTGTGCACAAGTGCGTGTGCTGGAAAAGCTCTTCGTGTTTGTGTTCTTTCTCTCCGATGTGCACAACATGGGAAATGTACGCGTGCCCATCGTGTAGTCGCGTGTGTGTTTAAATTATCTCCGGGGCATCTCCAACATTTGAGAGAAAGAAGACGAGAGGTTTTTTTTACAAGAATGAGGCAGGGCATTGGTCCCACCTGGAGAAGACGAGGAGTGCTTTATTCAGCTCCAATAGGCAGAGCTGCTTCTAAGAGTGGACGCAGTTCGGTCCCTGACCGAGCCTCGCTTCGGACCGGACCGGACCGAGCTTTCCAGCGCGCCGATTTCTTCATGTTTCGACGGGATGGATTAATGTTCCTGTATCGCGTTTTTGGCTGCGTTTAACTCCGTTTTAGCTAACTAGCACAAATGCCCATGCATTGCAACGGGTACAAACCCGAACTTCCCTGTGTACGAACCCGAACTTCTGGCTATCTTCGCAACCGTGGCTTCCCCCACGAATTATATCGGTCGGTAGTCTTGTCTGGAATGTGAGTGTAATCCAGATACCAATACCTGCATCTAAATGCTCGTTTTGATTCGTAATTTTGTATTTTGGCGGATTCACTCTTGGGGCGGATGAACTTGTGTCTGTTTACAAGTTTAATGCACTCACTGGATGTTCTAGAACCTCTAACATGATGGGGATTTGGTGTAGGTATGACTTTCATGGACAATTTGTCGTTAATTTAAACGGATTTGATTTCGGGTTCCGTGTTCTTCGTCTGCAGGAGTGGTTTCCGTGGTTTATGTGGATTTGTTTCTTTCTGTGAATATAGAGGGCGGATTTGATTGCAGTAGTGAGATTGGACCGTTCATGCATTGTTAATTTGATCGGCCAGGCAAATACAGCCCTGAAATCGGGCGATTGGATCTCGTGTCCGCCCATGTTGGTTCCGGTTCTTCGATGAGACACCTTGGTGCCTTTATCGTTTTGATGTTAGGTCCTAGTAGGATATTGTTCAAGGTCGCGGACTGAGAAGGTGTAGTCACCCAAGTGATTAAATCTAAAAAACAAATTCGATGGCGTGTATTTTTTCAATGATTCTACTCTTTGTCTTATGAGTTGGACTTCTGCACCTTTTGTGCTAGAACTTCCGTCGTTTTTATGCATATTTTTTAGGTCATGTTGCAATACGATCGGTTCGATTGGTGTTGTTATAAAAATTGTGTGTACGTTTTTTTCTTTTTTAGAGTACTCATATATGTAAATGTGGAGTTGTTCCATAGACACACGAATCATCTTTTTTATATTTATTCTGTCTTCGGAATTAGTTTTTTGGATCATCCACGTTCTGTGGTAGTAGTTGGACTTCTATGGTACCAGTGATTGAACTTTCTAGTTTCCACATTGCAAGGCGGTGCAGCATCACGCTCTACATTTTCTTTTTTATTTTTGTTTTTTTGTAATTTTCAATTTTCTAATTTGGGTTTGAGTTTGTTCCATGGGCAACTATGGGATTATTCCCCAATATGCATGCATACCCTACTTATTTTTTTGTAACATGTTTGCATACTTCGAACAGTGGTAGAACTTCAGTATGTCTTTAACCTGAACTTACAAGATTTTTGCTTCTGTGTAATTTGTTTTTCTACATGTTAATTTGATGTTTTTCAAAACTTTGAACTTCTGTGTTTTTATGACTTGAACTTCTCCAGTAATTGTTGATAATTGTTTTGTATTTAAATTCTTTTAAATCATGGATGACCGTATTGCGTCCTGTCAAAACCTAGCGCGCAACAATGTGGTAGCGCGAGGCCGAGAAGGGGGGGGAGGGGGGTCGGGACCCCCTCCCCTCCCCCTGCGAGGCCGAGACAGGAACGAGCCGGAGCAGGCGACGACACGGCGTATTGCACGTGGTTAGCTAATTGTGACGATCATGATGTTTGTGCCCAGCGTGAGACTAGCTCAAGCAGTGATCAGCTTAGTTAAGATCAGGTGCATGCATCCTCACATGTAGCTGCATGTAAACTGGGCGTCCGATACGTGTGGCCATCGAGTGAGGCTTGTTAGTGTTAGGTGGTCGTGCTGTTAGTAGAGTAATTAGCGGCCTCACCGAGTATGTTGCATCCAGAAATGTGTGCGTGCACATGCAAGGAAAGAGGTTAGTGGGTGCATTTGGATGGGTAGGTTCGCCTACTTAATCCCATCTAATTTTAATTGTTGAGCGAGATAAGGAATACAAAAATGCAAAGTTCGTGTCCACCGTGTGCACAAAGTGCGTGTGCTGGAAAAGCTCTTCGTGTTTGTGTTCTTTCTCACTGTTGTGCACAACGTGGGAAATGTAGGCGTGCTCGTCGTGTACTCGCGTGTGTGTCTCAATTATCTCCTGGGCATCTCCAACTTTTGAGAGAAAGAAGACGAGAGGTTTTTTTACAAGAATGACGCAGGGCATTGGTCCCACCTAGAGAAGACAATGAGTTCTTGATTGAGCTCCAATAGGCAGAGCTGCTTCTAAGACACGGACCGAGCTTTCCAGCGCGCTGATTTCTGTGGATCGGACACGGTGAGCCTCAGCTCGGCTAGAAGGATGGATGAATGTTCCTGTATCGCATTTTTGGCTGTGTTTAGCTCCTTTTTAGCTAATGTTTAGGCATCTTTTGATTGTGTACAACAAATGGAGCAAACGTGCAACATATATGTGATATAATTTGAATAATGAGAACCCTTTCTTGAAAAAGATGGTGGAATAGATAATTAATAAGAAAGTTTTGATACATGTTATCCGTGGCAGGCTTATGAATGGATATAATATGATATAAATGAAATTTTCGTTGGCATTTCTTTTGAATGGACATCAACACTTGCAATCATGGTGAAAACAACAACATCCCAATTTTCACATGCACAAAGATGAGTTCTTATCTATCATCCATCAATGACACAGTTACAACTTGCAATGCCAAGTTTCATCTAAAAAAACACAAATGAGTCATTCTAACATATCACAAATGAGTCCAAGAGGAACTTCCACATCAGAACTAGAAAGAGCTCTCTGCCAAACTCTTGGGTAACTTGGCCATCATTGGGTACATAGAGGGTGCACCTTCCACCAACCAAGAAGATTAAGAACAACGGGATGAGATTCACAAGTGTGACATCCCAGCTTAATAGGAACAACAGACTACTCATATCAACAAGGTACACCTTATTTTCCGGGAGCCTATCCGATAGGAGTCTCAAAGTTAAGCGTGTTTGGAGCAATTGAGGATGGGTGGCCGAATGGGAGCACTACTAGGGAAATTCCTAGTAGTGGCGAGAGGGCCCGTGCTAATAATACCGCGCTACAGCTAACTGGGTAGTAGTAGCGCGGGTGCCACCCCGTGCTACTACTACTTCTGTTAGTAGTAACACGGTGGCGCCCAACATTACTACTATCTTTGTGTAGTGGTAGCGTGTGCCTGCGCTATACTACTACCATAAAAAGTGTGATACTACTAGTTATTTCAATATTATTTTTCTTCTGCGTATTAACACAATATTTAAACAACAATTATGCTAGTTTTTATGTGGTCCAAATATACATACAACATCGAAACTATATGATACAACAATGTCTCATCATCATAATCATCATCATAGTGATATAACAATATCTCACCACCATCATCATCATCATAGTGATATAACAATGTATCATCATCATCATCATCATCGCGCATTAACAATAACTAATAGTTATCAAGGATAACAAAAAATGCACCAACTAATTGTTATCATCTTAGCTAGTAGCTACCCAACACATAGTAGTCGAAACACGATCGAGGGTACAAACTTCTAGTAGTTAGTAAGTAACGATCATGACAAGTACTTGGACCTACTCCTCTCTTTTATGGAAAATTGAAAACAACAGGAAAGCCCCCCATCTTCATGATGGGGCACACAAATCCATCGGTCTCCAGTTTCTGGTCTGCACTCATTCACTATTTGCATCCATCCTTCAATTGTGAGGCGACAATCTGGTACACATTCAGTTGAGTATCTATATTTGAAATTGGTCTTCTCATAGGAAATAATTATCATCTCAGCTTGCACATCCATCAGCATAGGCACAACAACTCTTGGGAGCTTCCGTTGAAGAACATAATAGTAACATAGTAAGCAGTGCAGATTATTTAAGAACAAGGCATGAAAAATATGAACTAGTGACACAATAGTAAACAATCTTACCATGCATTTTCTCTAAATGTTAGTATCTCTCAACTTATGGACTAGTGGCATGTATCATGTGGACTAATGCTCCATTGTTTTCATTGCTATTGACATATATCCATTGTTTTTATTGCTATTGCTCCATGTACCCATAATTCAAAGAATGAAACTACTCCCTATAACTACTGCTTCATATTCAGTGTACATATTCAAATAAAGAATAGTTAACTTATCCATATGAAGGTAGTTGGCGACTAGACCCTTGTGCCAGCCACATGTGTGACTCCTAACTGTAGGGTAACACATCAGACAAAAAATTTCTGACCTACTCACCAGCCCAGGACCACTATGGAGACCGCATACAAGGTTTGATCTTTTTCGTTACCGACTCGTAGTGCAGTGGAAGAAGAGTTGATGACGATCGGCGGTGTAGATCCCCACAGCTAGGATTTACAATCTCCTAATCACGAGGATGTACTCCCTCATCTGCCCCACGGACAGCCCTCCGGGAGGCGGTCAGATAGTCCATAGGACGGTGTCGCGGACAGCCCTTCAAGAGGCACTTTCAAAACTCGGACGGTCACTCGGACAACCCTTCATGAGGACTCAAAGAACTCGAACCATCCCTTGGACAGTCCTTCATGAGGACTCACAGAACTTGGACCGTCACTTGGACAGCCCTTAGGGAGGCACTCTCAAAATAGCCCCTCGGGCACAAAGATCGAAACTATGACCTCTCTACGGGGTTGGACACATACGGTGTCATCTATCCGGCAGGGCTTTGCCATCCAGAACTAGTTCCCACCGGAACCTAGACAGCCTTTCGGCTCAATGATATTTCGCGGGGAGGGAAAGAGAAGCCAGATCATTGCAATGGCACTTGTATCTGAGAAAGATTCTATGTGCAGAGTGCATATCCACCTCTATTTATAGAAAAACCGAAGGGGAAGGGTGGGACATGGAAAACCCAAATACCCATGTTTTATGTCCCACATAAAGGGCATTATGGGGAAGCAAGTGGGGCTCCATGGAGAAGCCCGTCTTGGACATCCAAAACCCTTGTGGGACCCCCCAAAAAGGGTTCCCATCCTTCCATGTCATCCCTAGATCTTTTGGGGCAAAGCCCAAAAAGGTGGTTTTCCATAAAGTAACCATAAAGCTGATTTCACTATTCATGATGATATTTTTCAGCATCCGTTAGAACTGAAAATATTTATGTGGGCTTAGAACATTTCCAGTACCCACTAAATAGTTTTCAATGCATTCCGGAACAATTCCGGATTAGTGATTTTCATCCGTGAAAAGCATCTGAAGTGGTTTGATACGTCCATTTTGCATCATGCTTTTATATCAATATTTATTGCATTATGGGTTGTTATTACATGTTATATCACAATACTTATGCCTTTTCTCTCTTATTTTATATGCTTTACATGAAGAGGGAGAATGCCGGCACCTGGAATTCTGGACTGGAAAAGGAGCAAATCTTAGAGACCTATTCTTCCCAACTCCAAAAGTCCTGAAACTTCAGAGAGATCAGTTTTGGAATAAATAAAAAATACTTGGAGAAGAAAGCACCAGAGGGGAGCCACCAGTCAGCCAAGAGGGAGGGCGTGCCCCACCCCCTGGGCGCGCCCCCTACCTCGTGGGCCCCCTGGTAGGCCCCGACGCCCATCTTTTTCTATATGGTGTCTTTTGCCTTGAAAAAAAATCAGAGAGAAGCGTTCGGGATGAAGCACCGCTGTCTCGAGGCGGAACCTGGGCAGGACCAATCTAGGGCTCCGGCGAAGCTGTTCTGTCGGGGAAACATCCCTCCGGGAGGGAGAAATCATCGCGATCGTCATCACCTTCGATCCTCTCATTGAGAGGGGGTCAATCTCCATCAACATCTTCACTAGCACCATCTACTCTCAAACCCTAGTTCATCTCATGTATCCAATCTTTGTCTCAAAACCTCAGATTGGTACCTGTGGGTTGTTAGTAGTGTTGATTACTCCTTGTAGTTCATGCTAGTTGGTTTATTCATTCGAAGATCATCTATTCAGATCATTAATGCTTATTAATACCACTCTGATTATGAACATGATTATGCTTTGTGAGTACTTACATTTGTTCCTGAGTACATGGGAGAGGTCTTGTTATAAGTAATCATGTGAATTTGGTATTCGTTCGATATTTTGATGAGATGTATGTTGTCTCTCCTCTAGTGGTGTTATGTGAACGTCGACTACATGACACTTCACCATGATTTGGGCCTAGGGAAGGCATTGGGAAGTAATAAATATATGATGGGTTGCTAGAGTGATAGAAGCTTAAACCCTAGTTTATGCGTTGCTTCGTAAGGGGTTGATTTGGATCCATATGTTTCATGCTATGGGTAGGTTTACCTTAATTATTCTTTCGTAGTTGTGGATGCTTGCGACATAGGTTAATCATAAGTGGGAGGCTTTTCCAAGGAAGGACAACACCCAAGCACCGGTTCACACACATATCAAATTATCAAAGTAACGAACGTGAGTCATATGAGCATGATGAAAACTAGCTTGACAATAATTCCCATGTGTCATCGGGACCACTTTGCTTTATATAAGAGTTCGTCCAGGCTTGTCCTTTGCCACAAAAAGGATTGGGCCACCTGGCTGCACCTCATCTACTTTTGTTACTTGTTACCTGTTATGAATAACCTTATCACAAAACTATATGTTACCGATAATTTCAGTGCTTGCGAAGAATACCTTACAGAAAACCGCTTGTCATTTCCTTCTGCTCCTCGTTGGGTTCGACACTCTTACTTATTGAAAGGACTATGATAGATCCCCTATACTTGTGGGTTATCAAGACTCTTTTCTGGCGCTTTTGCCAGGGAGTGAAGAGCCTTTGGTAAGTGGAATTTGGTAATGAAACATTTATATAGTGTGCTGAAATTTACTGACACGTGTTACTATGGAAAATAATCCTTTGAGGAGCTTGTTCGGGGTATTTTCACATCGACCAAAAGAGAAAAGAGTTGGTCCACAACCTACTGAACCTACTGAAAATATTTACTTTGAAATTCCTTCGGGTATGATAGAGAAACTGCTAGCTAATCCTTATACAGGAGATGGAACATTACATCCCGATATGCACCTAATCTATATGGATGAAGTGTGTGGATTATTTAAGCTTGCAGGTATGCCCGAGGATGTTGTCAAGAATAAGGTCTTCCTTTATCTTTGAAGGGAAAGGAACTGACATGGTACAGGCTAGGTGATGATATTGGATCATGGAACTACAATCGATTGAAATTTGAATTTCATCAGATGTTTGAACCTATGCATTTGGTTCATCGTGATTGGTATTATATATATAATTTTTGGACTCATGAAGGAGAAAGTATTGCTCAAGATTGGGTGAGGCTTAAGTCAATGTTATATTCATGCCCCAATCATGATCTCTCAAGAGAAATTATTATTCCAAAATTTTATGCTTGGCTTTCTCATAATGATGCTCCATGCTCGATACTTCTTGTACTGGTTCTTTTATGATGAAGACTATTGAATTCAAATTGGATTTATTGGAAAAAATTAAATGCAACTCTGAAGATTGGGAACTCGATGAAGGTAAGGATTCAGGTATAAACCTTAAGTTTGGTTGTGTTAAATCTTTTATGGATACCGATGCTTTTCGTGAATTTAGCACTGAATATGGACTTGACTCTGAGATAGTAGCTTCTTTCTGTGAATCATTTACTACTCCTGTTGATCTCCCTAAGGAGAAGTGGTTTAAATATCATCCTCCCATTGAAGTGAAAGTAGTAGAACTTACTAAAGTTGAAGAAGAAATTATTACTTATAATGTTGATCCTATTGTTCCTGGTGCTTATATTGAGAAACCCCCTTTTCCTGTTAGAATAAAGGATCATGCTAAAGCTTCAACTGTGGTTCGTAAGAGTTATACAAGAACACCTACACCCCCTGAGCAAATTAATGTTTAACCTAGTATTGCTATGGTTAAAGATCAATTAGTCGATAATATTGATGGGTGTGTTATTTATTTCTGTGATGAAGTTGCTAGGATTGCTAAACCCGATAATAAAGATAAACATAGACCTGTTGTTGGCATGCTTTTCTGTTAAAATAGGAGATTATTGTTACCATGGCTTATGTGATGATGGGTTCTAGGGTGAGTGCAATTCCTCATGACTTATACAAAGAAATTATGCATGATGTTGCTCCTGCTGAGATAGAAGATATAGATGTTACAATTAAGCTTGCCAATAAGGATACTATTTTACCAGTTGGGATTGTTAGAGATGTTGAAGTCTTGTGTAGGAAAATTAAATATCCTACTGATTTTCTTATTCTTGGTTCCCCACAAGACAACTTTTGTCCCATTATATTTGGTACATCCTTCTCGAATACTGTTAATGCTAAGATAGGCTGCGAAAAGGATATTGTTACTATTGGTTTAGGGGATATGTCTCATGATTTAAAAAATTTTAAATTTCGTAGACAACCCCATGATAAAGAATTGCGTAGTAAGGATGAAATTATTGTTCTTGCTTCTATTGCCGTGCCTCCTAATGATCCTTTAGAACAATATTTGCTAGACCATGAAAATGATATGGTTATGAATGAAAGAAGGGAAATAGATAAAGTATTCTTTAAGCAAAGACTTATTTTGAAACACAATATGCCTATTAAAATTCTTGGAGATCGTCCTCCATCCAAGGGTGATCCCGTGTTTGAGCTTAAACTATTACCTGATACTCTTAAATATGCTTATTTTGATGAAAAGAAGATATATCATGTTATTAGTAGTGCTAACCTTTCAGAGCATGAAGAAGAGAAATTATTGAAAACTCTGAAGAAGCACCGTGCCGCTATTGGACATACTCTTGATGATCTTTAAGGCATTAGCCCCACTCTATGCCAGCACAAAATAAAATTGGAAAAAGATGCTGAACCTGTTGTTGATCATCAACGACGGTTAAATCCTAAGATGAAAGAAGTGGTAAGAAATGAAAAACTAAAGCTTCTGGAGGAAGGTATAATTTACCCTATTGCTGATAGTTAGTGTGTATGTCTCATTCATTGTGTCCTTAAGAAGGGGGTATTATTGTTGTTCCTAATGATAAAATGAATTGATCCCACAAAGAATTGTTACAGGTTATAGAATGGTAATTGATTTCCGCAAATTAAATAAGTTACTACAAAACATCATTACCCTCTATCTTTTATTGATCAAATGCTAGAAAGACTATCCAAACATACACATTTTTGCTTTCTAGATGGTTATTATGGCTTCTCTCGAATATCTGTGTCAAAATAGGACTAGGAAAATACCACCTTTACTTGCCCTTTCTGTACTTTTGCTTATAGATGTATGCCTTTTGGTTTATGCAATGCACCTGCGACCTTTCAAAGATGTATGACTGCTATATTCTCTGAATTCTATGAAAAGATTCTTGAGGTTTTCGTGGATGATTATTCCGTTTACGGAACTTCTTTTGATGATTGCTTAAGCAACCTTAATCAAGTTTTGCTGAGATGTGAAGAAACTAATCTTGTCTTGAGTTGGGAGAAGTGCCACTTTATTGTTAATGAAGGTATTGTTTTGGGGCATAAAATTTCTGAAAGAGGTATTGATGTTGATAAAGCTAATGTAGATCCTATTGAAAAGAAGTCGTTTCCTAAAGATATCAAAGGTATAAGAAGTTTCTTTGGTCATGTTGGTTTCTATAGGAGGTTTATTAAATACTTCTCTAAAATTTCTAGGCCTCTCACTAATCTCTTGCAAAAAGATGTTCCTTTTGTTTTTTATGATGATTGTGTAGAAGCATTTGAAATACTTAAGAAAGCCTTGATTTCTGCACCTATTCTTCAGCCACCTGATTGGAATTTACCCTTTGAAATTATGTGTGATGCTAGTGATTATGCTGTTGGTGTTTTTCTAGGAAAAGAGTTGATAAGAAATTGAATGTTAACCATTATGCTAGTAAAAACTCTAGACAGTGCCCACAGAAATTATTCTACTATTGAAAAAGAATTTTTAGCAGTTGTATTTGCTTGTGATAAGTTCAGATCTTATATTGTTGATTCCAAAGTAACTGTTCACACATATCATGCTGCTATTAAGTATATTATGGAAAAGAAAGATGCTAAACCTAGACTTATTAGACGGGTTCTCTTGCTACAAGAATTTGATTTGCATATTATTGATAGAAAGGAGCTGAGAACCTCGTTGCAGACAACTTGTCTAGGTTAGAAAATGTTCTTGATGACCCACTATATATTGATGATAGCTTTCCTGATGAACAATTAGCTGTCATAAATGCTTCTCATAATACTCCATGGTATGCTGACTATGCTAATTACATTGTTGCTAAATTTATACCACCTAGTTTCACATACTAGCAAAAGAAAAAAAATATCTATGATTTAAGACATTACTTTTGGGATGACCCACACTTTTATAAAGAAGGAGTAGATGGTGTTATTAGACGTTGTGTACATGAGCATGAACAGGAACATATCCTACCCAAGTGTCACTCAGAGGCTTACGAATGACAACGCGCTGGAGATAGAACTGCACATAAGGTATTGCAATCCGGTTTTTATTGGCATACTCTTTTCAAAGATGCTCGTAAGTTTGTCTTGTCTTGTGATGAATGCCACAGAATTGCTAATATGAGTAGACGTCAGGACATGCCTATGAACTATTCACTTGTTATTGAACCATTTGATGTTTGGGGCTTTGATTATATGGGACCTTTTCCTTCCTCCAATGGGTATACACATATTTTAGTTGCTGTTGGTTATGTTACTAAGTGGGTAGAAGCTATTCCAACTAGTAGTGTTGATCATCACACTTCTGTTAAGATGCTTAAGGAAGTCATTTTTCCGAGGTTTGGACTCCCTAGATATTTAATTACTGATGGCGGTTCACATTTTATTCAGGGTGATTTTCGTAAAATGCTTGCTAAGTATGATGTTAATCATAGAATGGCATCTCCGTATCATCTTCAATCTAGTGGTCAAGTAGAATTGAGTAATAGAGAGATTAAATTGATTTTGCAAAAGATTGTTAATAGATCTAGAAAGAATTGATCCAAGAAATTTGACGATGCACCCTATGGGTATGTCTCCGTATAAAATGGTTTATGGAAAGGCGTGTCACTTACCTCTAGAACTAGAACATAAGGCATATTGTGCTATTAAAGAGCTCAATATGATTTCAAACTTGACGGTGAGAAGAGGTTATTTGACATTAGCTCGCTTGATGAATGGAGAACCCACCTATGAGGATGCCAAGTTGTTTAAAGAAAAAGTTAAAAGATGGCATGACAAAAGGATACAAAAGCGTGATTTTAATGTAGGTGATCATGTTTTGCTATACAACTCTCATTTAAGATTTTTTTCCAGGAAAACTTCTCTCCAAATGGGAAGGTCCTTACATTATCGAGGAGGTCTATCGCTCTGGTGTCATCAAAATCAACAACGTTGAAGGCACAAACCCGAAGGTGGTAAATGGTCAAAGAATCAAACATTATATCTCGGGTACTCCCATAAATGTTGAGACCAATATTGTTAACACCATAACCCCGGAGGAGTATATAAGGGACACTTTCCAGAATGGTTCAGACTCCAAAAAGGAATAGGTATGTGGTACGGTAAGTAAATCGACTCCAAAACTTTTCAAATAGCAATTTTCACCGTTTTGGAATATTTAAAAAATTAGGAAAATTAAAAGTAGTCTGAAAGAGACATGAAGTAGCCACGAGGGTGGTGGGCGTGCCCCTGCCTCATGGCCACCTCATGTGCCCTTCGGACTCCGCTTTCTTGCACAATACTTGTTTTGGTCGGTAAAAATTCATTATATAATCTCCTGAAGGTTTTGACGACCGTACCATGACAAAATCCTCTGTTTCTGTTTTGAGCTGTTCTGCAACAGATTTGGAGCAATATGTCGTCCCAGGATTCGGAAGGAGAAGGCTATGTGGCTGATTATGTTGTATACCCCAAAGTCTACGGGGACTTGGAGCATTGTCGTTGGTCCATGGAGGAAGAAGAAGACTATGATCCTAAGGGACAGGAGGATACAAGCTCAAATGAAGATGAAGTCCCACTACCTCAACCTGGGGACATGCACGAGGTGTTCAAAAAGTCATGTCTCCCTGATAAATCAAAGAAACCTAAGATCGAGTTTAGCCCTTTTCGTCTCTTGCAGGAAAACGAACAATAGCTATGTGGAAAGATATTAAGTCTTGAGCAGGAGATCGATGACTTAAGGGAGCAAAATACTATTCTCAAGCGCAAGCTAATGAAGAAGCCTACTACATCAACAACTCCATCATCACCACCTCCGAAGAAAGAGACATAAATACATGGGTATTGGCGCACTCCTATGTGGTGCGCCATTACTAACTGAGATAGTAATGGCGCACCTCTAGGCATACTAATGGCGCACTACGGGTGCGCCATTAGTATCCGTATACTAATGGCGCACCAGTGTTGCGCCATTAGTAAAAAATACTAGTGGCGTGATACTAGTGGCGCACCAGTAGTGCGCCATTAGTAGGCAAAACTAGTGCGCCACTAGTAGGCCTTTTCCTAGTAGTGAGTAACGGTCTGGATTGGGAATCACCTAACAAGGTGACGGCGCTAGAGAGCCGTGTCAAGGGTGTGATAAACAAGAACACCAGCCTCGCCAGCGTGATCCAGGTGATGCTTTTCGCCGGATTCTCCCTTGTCAATGTCGCACTCAATATATGTGGGAATTCGACACGGACGGTCCTCGGACTCTGCAGCGGTTCTTCGGCACGACGCACGAAGACATATGGAAACTAGTGTTCAAGACCCAAAAGTCGTGGCCAGAGACAACCGAAGACTGCGACTATGAAAGCGCATGTCCGGCCACTCCGGTATACTGAACTTTCTGATTCCCACACGGCTAGACAAAGAAGGAGGAGCAGATCAAATGTCCGGCTCCACTGCCCGAGGACAAGGACACTCCCTTGCTGTTCAAGATGCTGGTTCCGGTGCCGTATCAGGCACTGGAGAAGAAGGCCAAGAAGAAGGACGGGGAGACCAGAGGTGGCCTCCATCGTAAAGGTACTTTGGACGCCATGTCCGAAGACTCCGAAGCCTCCTACTCCCATGACGAATACGTAGAGGAGGAAGGGAGCAACTTTGCCCCCAAGGGGGGAATAAGAAAAGGGGGGCTTCCGTGGATATGGAGGCGGAGGCGGCCAAGAAGGGAAAACCCTCGTTTTAAGATGATTCTGAAGCGGATGCCGACGCCACCCCAAAGCGGTGCCTCAGGCCGAATCCTTCGGCTAAATCATAAGTATCTGAAGACACCATATACATATCCGATTTTATACCTTATTATTTAATCACAGTGAAGTGTGCATTATAGCCCGGCTTGCGATCTCCCCCAACGATCATCGTCATCTGGGAACTCGCTAGGGACGAATGCGATGGAGAGCGAGTCGCCTTCGCAGATCTCTCCACCCACTGCCCAGGATAACACCGAAGTGTTGTCTCAGGAGGTTGTCAAGGTGGCGACGGAGGTTAATACCTCTGTTGCCGAAGAGAGGGGGGAATCAACCCCCATGGAGACCGGTGATGGGGGCAACGCTCAATTGAGCCCCGAACCGAATATTATTCCGGAGACCCATACGGCTCCGGAATAGGACCAGCAGCCTTCTTCAAAGGAAGGGGGTGTGCCGTATCCACCTGCATCCTCTATCAATCTAGAGGTGCCAGACACTCTGATGGAAGCGCTTCAAGGTGCTTCCATTGTGGAGGAGCACCGTACCCTTATGGGTACGGTGGTTGAAAAGGTTCTGTCCGCTAAAAGCGGATTGAACCAAGCCTATAACAGCCTCCTAACAGGCTTTGAGGAATGTGAAGTAATATATTTTTAGTTATGTCCAAAAGGAACAACTGTATATAGATAGTAGCCCCTGCACTCTGTTCGGCGTTTCCCGAAGAAGGGCCGAATAGAGGATCGAATAATATGTCATAGGAGTTAACACATATGTGTACTTGGATGAGCAGGTTGCGAAGCTAACAACAGCCTCGCATGCGGCCGAAGACTCCGAGCTAAAGCGAAGGCTGGAGGAAAACAAGGTATCTGATACTGGAGTGCTACGTCTTCAGCTTGCGTTGGTTTTCCTCGAAGAGGAGAGGGTGATGCAGCAAAGTGTAGCGTAAGTATTTCTCTTAGTTTTGCGAACCAAGGTATCAATCCAGTAGGAGGATCCTCAAAAGTCCCACGCACCTACACAAACAAACTGAGAACTCGCAACCAACGCAATAAAGGAGTTGTCAATCCCTTCACGGCCACTTATGGAAGTGAGATCTAATAAAGATAGTAATATATTTTTGGTATTTTGTGATATAGATGCAAAAAGTAAAGATGCAAATAAAGATAGATTGAAAGCAAATATGATAAGAGACAGACCCGGGGGCCATAGGTTTCACTAGAGCCTTCTCTCGAGAAATCATAAGTATTACGGTGGGTGAACAAATTACTGTCGAGCAATTGATAGAAAAGCGCATAGTTATGAGATTATCTAGGCATGATCATGTATATAGGCATCACGTCCATAACAAGTAGACCGACTCCTTCCTGCATCTACTACTATTACTCCACACATCGACCGACTCCTGCCTGCATCTAGAGTATTAAGTTCATAAGAACAGAGTGACGCTTTAAGCAAGATGACATGATGTAGAGGGATAAACACATGCAATATGATATAAACCCCATCTTGTTATCCACGATGGCAACAATACAATACGTGTCTTGCAACCCTTTCTGTCACTGGGTAAGAACACCGCAAGATTGAACCCAAAGCTAAGCAGTTCTCCCATGGCAAGAAAGATCAATCTAGTAGGCCAAAGCAAACTGATAATTCGAAGAGATTTGCAAAGATAACTAAATCATACATAAAAGAATTCAGAGAATATTCAAATATTATTCATAGATAAATTTAATCATAAACCCACAATTCATCGGATCTCGACAAACACACCGCAAAAAGAGATTACATCGAATAGATCTCCACAAGAGAGGGGGAGAACAATGTATTGAGATCCAAAAAGAGAGAAGAAGCCATCTAGGTAATAACTATGGACCCGTAGGTCTGTGGTAAACTACTCACAACTCATCGGAGGGGCTGTGGTGTTGATGTAGAAGCGCCCCATGGTCGAGTCCCCCTCCGGCAGAGTGCCGGCGAAGGCTCCAAGATGGGATCTCGCGAATACAGAGGGTTACGGCGGTGGAAATTGTGTTTCGTGGTGCTGCTGGATGTTTTCGGGGTCCGTAGGTATATATAGGAGGAAGAAGTACGTCGGTGGATGCTCGAGGGGCCCACGAGACAGGAGGGCGCGCCCTACAGGCGGGGGGGCTATCTCGTGGGGCCCTCGGGAGCTTCTTGACTTGCACTCCAAGCTCTCCGGATGAGATTTATTCCAAAAATCACGCTCCCGAAGGTTTCATTCCGTTTGGACTCCGTCTGATATTCCTTTTCTTCGAAATACTGAAATAGGCAAAAAAACAGCAATATGGGTTGGGCCTCCGGTTAGTAGGTTAGTCCCAAAAATGATATAAATATGTAAAATAAAGCCCATAAACATCCAAAAGGGGTAATATAATAGCACGGAACAATCAAAAATTATAGATACGTTGGAGACGTATCAAGCATCCCCAAGCTTAATTCCTGCTCGTCCTCGAGTAGGTAAATGATAAAAGAGAATTTTTGATGGGGAATGCTACCTAGCATAATTCATAATGTAATTTTCTTCATTGTGACATGAATGTTCAGATCCAAATGAATACAAAATAAAAGTTCATATTGACATAACAAATAGTAATACTTCAAGCATTCTAATCAAAGTAATCATGTCTTCGCAAATTAACATGGCTAAAGAAAGTTATCCCTACAAAATCATATAGTATGGCTGTTGCTCTATCTTCATCACACAAAGTATTTAATCATGCACAACCCCGATGACAAGCCAAGAAATTGTTTCATACTTTAATAATCTCAAACTCTTTCAACTTTCACGCAATACATGAGCGTGAGCCATGGACATAGCACTATATGTGGAATAGAATGGTGGTTGTGGAGAAGAAAAAAAGGAGAAGATAGTCTCACATCAACTAGGCGTATCAACGGACTATGGAGATGCCCATTAATAGATATCAATGTGAGTGAGTAGGGATTGCCATGCAACGGATGCACTAGAGCTATAAATATATGAAAGCTCAACAAAAGAAACTAAGTGGGTGTGCATCCAACTCGCTTGCTCACGAAGACCTAGGGCACTTTTGAGGAAGCCCATCATTGGAATATACAAGCCAAGTTTTATAATGAAAAATTCCCACTAGTATATGAAAGTGACAACATATGAGACTTTCTATCATGAAGATCATGGTGCTATTTTGAAGCACAAGTGTGGAAAAAGAGATAGTAGCATTGTCCCTTCTCTCTTTTTCTCTCATTATATTTTTCTTTTCCTTTTTCTTTTTCTCTTTTTTTCCTTTTCTTTGGCCTTCTTCTTTTTTTGGCCTATCTTTTTTCGTTTTTCTTTTTTTTCTTTTTTGTAAAGTCCGAAGTCTCGTCCCGACTTGTGGGGGAATCATAGCCTTCATCATCCTTTCCTCACGAGGACAATGCTCTCATAATGAAGATCATCACACTTTTATGGATTTACAACTCAAAGCTAGAACAAGATATGACTCTATATGAATGCCTCCGGCGGTGTACCGGGATATGCAATGAATCAAGAGCGACATGTATGAAAATTATGAAGGTGGCCTTGCCACAAATACGATGTCAACTACATGATCATGCAAAGAGCAATATGACAAAAGTAATGTGTGTCATATGAACGGAACGGTGGAAAGTTGCATGGCAATATATCTTGGAATGGCTATGGAAATGCCATAATAGGTAGGTATGGTGCCTGTTTTGAGGAAGGAGTATGGTGGGTGTATGGTACCGGCAAAAATTGCGCAGCACAAGAGAGGCTAGCAATGGTGGAAGGGTGAAAGGGTGCGTATAATCCATGGACTCAACATTAATCAAGAGAACTCATGTACTTATTGCAAAAATTTAGAAGTCATCAAAAAACAAAGCACTACGCGCATGCTCCTAGTGGGATGGATTGGTAGGAAAAGACCATCGCTCGTCTCCCCAACCGCCACTCATGAGGAAGACAATCAATAAATAAAATTATGCTCCAACTTCATCACAAAGTGGTTCACCATACGTGCATGCTATGGGAATCACAAACTTCAACACAAGCATTCTTTAAATTCATAATCACCCAACTAGCATAACTTTAATATCACTACCTCCATATCTCAAAACAATTATCAAGTATCAAGTTGATCATAGCATCCAATTCACTTTCTATGATAGTTTTTATTATACCCAACTTGGATGCTCATCATTCTAGGACCAACTTTATGATAGTAGCAAATACCATGCTGTTCTAAAAGACTCTCAAAATAATATAAGTGAATCATGAGAGACTAGCAATTTCTTCAAAACTAAGACACTACCGTGCTCCAAAAGATATAAGTGAAGCACTAGAGCAAAAACTATCAAGCTCAAAAGATATAAGTGAAACACATAGAGTTTTCTAGCAAATTCTAATAAAATAGGCTTCTCCCAAAAGGTGTGTACAGAAAGGATGATTGTGGTAAACTAAAAAGAAAAGACTAATATAATACACAATGCTCCAAGCAAAACACATATCATGTGGCGAATAAAAATATAGCTCCAAGTAATGTTACCAATGAACGAAGACGAAAGAGGGGATGCCTTCCCGGGGCATCCCCAAGCTTAGGCTTTTGGCTATTCTTGAATACCTTGGGGTTCCATGGCATCCCCAAGCTTAGGCTCTTTCCACTCTTTATTCCAAAGTCCATAAAAGCTTTACCCAAAACTTGAAAACTTCACAACACAAAACTCAACAGGAAATCTTATAAGCTCCATTAGTGAAAGAAAACAAAACCACCACATAAGGTACTGCAATGAACTCATTATTTATTTATTTAGGTGTTAAACCTACTGTATTCCAACTTCTTTATGGTTCATAGATTGAATTACTAGCCATAGATGCATTGAAATAAGCAAACAACACACGAAAAACAGAATCTGTCAAAAACAGAACAGTCTGTAGAAATCTGTAACTAACGCAAACTTATGGAACTCTAAAAATCCTACAAAAATAGGAAGTCCTGGACAATTTGTCTATTGAATAGCAGAAAAAAGAATCAACGCAAAAGCACGTTCCTGTTATTTAACAAAATTATATTCGTGCGCGCAAAGTTTCTGTTTTTCAGCAGAATCAAATCAACTATCATCGTAGGTTATCCTATAGGTTCTACTTGGCACAAACACTAATTGAAAGATAAAAAAACATCTAAACAGAGAGTAGATGCAAGATTTATTCCTCAACATGACCAAAAACAAAAAATATAAAGAAAAATTGGGTTGCCTAACAAGTAGCGCTATCGTTTAACGCCCCTAGCTAGGCATAAAAGCGAAGATAGATTTAACCAGTGCCATCTTTGGCACTAGATTCATAAGTAGCACGCATGATAGATTCATAAGGTAATTTGACTTTCTTTCTTGGAAAGTGCTCCATGCCTTTCTTTAAAGGAAATTGGAATCTAATGTTCCCTTCCTTCATATCAATAATTGCACCAATCGTTCTAAGGAAAGGTCTACCAAGAATAATAGGGCAAGAAAGATTGCAATCTATATCAAGAACGATAAAATCTACGGGCAGCAAATTTCTATTTGCAACACTAAGAACATCATTGATCATTCCCATAGGCTTTTTAATGGTGGAATCCGCGAGGTGCAAATTTAAAGAGCAATCATCAAGATCATGGAAACCTAGAATATCACATAAAGTTTTCGGAATCGTGGAAACTCTAGCACCCAAATCACACACAGCAAAACACTCATAATCTTTAATTCTAATCTTTATAGTAGGTTCCCACTCATCATTAAGTTTTCTAGGTATAGAAACTTCCTCATAATAAGATTGCAACAAGGCATCAACGATATGTTTGGTAAAAGCTTTACTTTGACTATAAGCATGAGGAGAATTAACAACGGATTGCAACAAGGAAATACAACATTTTAAACAGCAATTATCATAATCAAACTCCTTGAAATACGAGATAGTAGGTTCAATATTATTAGAAGTTGAAGATTCTCCAATCTCTCTTTTACCAAATTTAACATCAAGATCTAAAGACTCCGAATTTTTGGGACGCCTTCTAGGCAAAGTTGATTCATCATCACTCCCGTAATCATCAAAATTCATATTGCAAAACATAGATCTAATCGGAGACACATTAATAACTTTAAGATCCTCATCATTATTTTCACGAAGACTAGAAGAACATGCTTTTATAAAGCTTTCTTTTTTAGCACGCAATCTAGCGGTTCTTTCCTTGCACTCGTCAATGGAAATTCTCATTACTTTGAGAGACTCATTGATATCATGCCTAGGAGAAGAAGATCCAAGTTTAAGAGAATTAACATCAAGCGAAAGTCTATCAACGTTCCTAGCCAAATCATCAACTTTGAGTAATTTTTCTTCAAGCAAAGCATTAAAATTCTTTTGAGAAATCATAAATTCTTTCACACTATTCTCAAAATCAGAGGGCATCTTATTAAAATTACCATAATAATTATTGTAGGAATTTCCATAATTATTAGAGTGGTTACTAGGGAAAGGTCTAGTATTAAAATTTCCTCTATAACCATTGTTTCCAAAACTATTCCTACCAACAAAAATCACATCCATAGATTCATTATTATTCTCAATCAAGGAAGACAAAGGCATATCTTTGGGATCAAGAGGAGTATTTTTAGTAGCAAACATCTTCATAAGTTCATCCATCTTTCCACTCAAAACATTGATTTCTTCTATAGCATGCACTTTTTTACTAGAAGATCTTTCAGTGTGCCAGTGAGAATAATTAGCCATAACATTATCAAGCAATTTTGTAGCATCTCCTAACGTTATTTCCATAAACGTGCCTCCCGCGGCCGAATCTAAGAGATTTCTAGAAGCAAAGTTCAAACCGGCATAAAAATTTTGTATGATCATCCATAAATTCAAACCATGAGTAGGGCAATTGCGAAGCATCAATTTCATTCTTTCCAAAGATTGGGCAACATGCTCATGATCAAGTTGTTTAAAATTCATAATATCGTTCCTAAGAGTGATGATCTTAGCGGGAGGAAAATACTTAGAGATAAAAGCATCTTTGCACTTGTTCCAAGAATCAATACTATTTTTGGGCAAAGACGAAAACCAAATTTTAGCACGATCTCTAAGTGAAAACGGAAATAACTTCAATTTGACAATATTGTTATCCATATCTTTCTTCTTTTGCATATCACACAAATCAACAAAATTGTTTAGATGAGTAGCGGCATCTTCACTAGGAAGGCCGGCGAATTGATCTTTCATAACAAGATTCAGCAAAGCAGCATTGATTTCACAAGACTCAACATCATTAAGAGGAGCAATCGGAGTACTAAGGAAATCATTATTATTGGTATTCGAGAAGTCACACAACTTGGTATTAACTTGTGCCATGGCAACAAGTAATCCAACACACAAGCAAACAGAAAAATGGCAAGCGAAAAGAGAGGAGGAGATTGGGACAGAGATGGCGAATAAAACGGTAAGGGTGAAGTGGGGGAGAGGAAAACGAGAGGCAAATAATGTAAATGCGAGGGAGATGGGTTTGTGAAGGGTACTTGGTATGTCATGACTTGAGCGAAGACCTCCCTGGCAACGGCGCCAGAAATCCTTCTTGCTATGTCTTGAGCTTGTGTTGGTTTTCCTCGAAGAGGAGAGGGTGATGCAGCAAAGTGTAGCCTAAGTATTTCCCTCAGTTTTGAGAACCAAGGTATCAATCCAGTAGGAGGCTCCTCAAAAGTCCCACGCACCTACACAAACAAACTGAGAACTCGCAACCAACGCAATAAAGAGGTTGTCAATCCCTTCACAGCCACTTAAGAAAGTGAGATCTAATAAAGATAGTAATATATTTTTGGTATTTTGTGATATAGATGCAAAAAGTAAAGATGCAAATAAAGATAGATTGAAAGAAAATATGATAAGAGATAGACCCGGGGGCCATAGGTTTCACTAGATGCTTCTCTCGAGATAGCATAAGTATTACTGTGGATGAACAAATTATTGTCGAGCAATTGATAGAAAAGCGCATAGTTATGAGATTATCTAGGCATGATCATGTATATAGGCATCACGTCCATAACAAGTAGACCGACTCCTGCCTGAATCTACTACTATTACTCCACACATCGACCGACTCCTGCCTGCATCTAGAGTATTAAGTTCATAAGAACAGAGTAACGCTTTAAGCAAGATGACATGATGTAGAGGGATAAACACATGCAATATGATATAAACCCCATCTTGTTATCCTCGATGGCAACAATACAATACGTGTCTTGCAACCCTTTCTGTCACTGGGTAAGAACACCGCAAGATTGAACCCAAAGCTAAGCACTTCTCCCATGGCAAGAAAGATCAATCTAGTAGGCCAAACCAAACTGATAATTCGAAGATACTTGCAAAGATAACTCAATCATACATAAAAGAATTCAGAGAAGATTCAAATATTATTCATAGATAAACTTGATCATAAACCCACAATTCATCGGATCTCGACAAACACACCGCAAAAAGAGATTACATCGAATAGATCTCCACAAGAGAGGGGGAGAACAATGTATTAAGATCCAAAAAGAGAGAAGAAGCCATCTAGTTAATAACTATGGACCCGTAGGTCTGTGGTAAACTACTCACAACTCATCGGAGGGGCTATGGTGTTGATGTAGAAGCCCTCCGTGGTCGATTTCCCCTCCGGCAGAGTGCCGGCGAAGGCTCCAAGATGGGATCCTGTGAATACAGAAGGTTACGGCGGTGGAAATTGTGTTTCGTGGTGCTCCTGGATGTTTTCGGGGTCCGTAGGTATATATAGCAGGAAGAAGTACGTCGGTGGATGCCCAAGGGGCCCACGAGACAGGGGGACGCGCCCTAAAGGCGGGCGCGGCCCCCTATCTCGTGGGGCCCTCGAGAGATTCTTGACTTGCACGCCAAGCACTCCGGATCAGATTTGTTCCAAAATTCACGCTCCCGAAAGTTTCATTCCGTTTGGACTCCGTTTGATATTCCTTTTCTTCGAAATACTGAAATAGGCAAAAAAACAGCAATATGGGCTGGGCCTCCGGTTAGTAGGTTAGTCCCAAAAATGATATAAATATGTAAAATAAAGCCCATAAACATCCAAAAGGGGTAATATAATGGCATGGAACAATCAAAAATTATGGAGATACGTTGGAGACGTATCACGGAGCATATCCAAACTGATATAAGTTCCAATTTGTTATCTGACCGAGCTTTATGTTTATGCTCATAGTTGACACGTCTAAGGTCGAAGCCCTCAAGAGTGCACTAGCCGAAGCCACAAAGGAGGCGGACGAGGAACGATCTGCCCGCCAAAAGCACGAGGCGAGGATGGATGAAGTCCAACAAGAGCTCACAGATGCTATAAGAAAGTGTGAGACTTTGGAGCACAATGTGTCGGATCAATAATCCGAACTTGTTGCGACGCTCCAAAGTGCGAAGGAGGCCCGGGTTGAAGCCCAATGTGCCTGTTAGGAGATCCGCGAAGCCAAGAAGATCGCGGCTGGTAAGACTTTTAATACGCAGAGCAAATATGTAAGGAGGAAGTATAACTTTCTGACACGCATTTGGAGTTACCCAAGAGTGTTTGCGGATCTGCCCCGAAGTGTTGCAGATGTTGCGGAGTTCTTCCATGCCGAAGAGGGGGGCTCAGTAGAGAAACTGTTCTGGTCACAATACCTTGAGCCAGAGCAGCCCTTGCCCCTCAACAATTAGCTGAAACAGCTGACCGAGCTACATAGGATGGCCGAACTAGCCATGAAGGATGTCATAGTCCGTTTCTGGCCAGCCGAACCAATACCTAATAGCTACTTTGGGCTTGTGAAGCGGCTAGTCGATGCCTGCCCATGGCTAGATGCTATAAAGCGGTCGATCTGCATCAAAGGTGTCCGGATGGTCTTCGCCCATGTCAAGGTATAGTGGGCGAAGATGAATGCCACCAGTCTGACAACCGAGGGACCTCCCGCAGGCAACGAGCATCGTACACTGGAGAAGTATTTCAATGATGTCCTTGAAGGAACCCGCATTATAGAGGGCCTGTGTTCGAAGGATGTCATGTTTGAATGAATGTATCTGTGATGCCTGAACTTTGTAATGAAAACAAATCGTTCGTATAATTTTAGTCTTGTTTGTTGTGAAATTATTTATCCTCCGTTGTGGCCGTTTATGAAAGCTGAGAGTTGGCCAGTCGTCGGCTTCAGCCCCTCGCGTAGATACTACGGGGGTGTTCGAAACAGCACAAAAGCACACTTATCCCAATGACTTGGTCCTTTAAGGAGGTGCTAGTGCGGCGAACCAGGCAATTAGACTATGCGGCTTTATCACTCTCACTTAGCCATAGGAGTTTGACTATCTGAACTCGGGTGTTGTAGACACATGGCTAGGTAAAAACCGGCCCTTCGTGTGACATGGAAGAAATCGCAAGGGATTTGTACTGAGTCACCAAATAGCTGACCAGCTTTCGCCGCATCATGACAGTCAGTTTTCGGCTTTCTCTACTTAGGTGTTTATCCAGCCAACCAGAAACACAATCGTTGTAGTTCCCCCTTTACTTCCTTAGCCGAACAATCGGAACGTAAGGTAGTAACCACAGGAGCCGGGCAACCCAACTATTGACCCAAGACATGATTCGGAGCTGATGCATATAATGCTAGATTTGGGACACCGAATTGCACTTGTGAAAGTGTTCGGACTTGTGCTAAAAATAATTGTACGCGGCTGAATAGAGCCCCTGGCGATTTAGGTCAAGCCAAGGTGTACCTGACAATCATATGATAAAGAAAAAATATCGACATAGGGAATAAGCCAGTACCAAATAATTTGGGAGAAAACTGTTTCCATTATAATCTGATTGATACGTCAAAACGTATTTGTACAGATAATGCTATAAGCATTGATTCTATTTTACATGCCGAGCCAAGGGAAAAGTTGTGTACAGGTATTTAATAACAAGGGGAGAGGTGATCTCTGAAAGATCCTTTAGGTACTCTGCCGTACATCTGAGCTGCTTTTCACCTTGGAGTGTAATCCTTTGAGGGGATTTAAAAAATAAGTTTTCCTAAGGGGCCGGGAAAAGGGCCCTTGTCCCCATAAAAAGAGTGATGTGGGTTGTAAAGAACCTGAAAATAAAAAATGAAGTTAAGAAAAGGATAAATTGGGGTCCGGATATGGTTGAGCCGTATTGTGGACTTTATCCTAGATATGCCTCAATTGTCGCCCATGGTATTTTTAGTGCGTAGTTATGAGAATGCGATACATATGCCGTTGATTGGTTGGGGAGAAGACAGAGGCCGAATTGCTAGTCGAGCTTCTGATGAGCTGGGTTATCATTATGCGGGGTAGTTCGGACTCGTTTGGCTGGGTCCAATGGCTTGACTGCCGATGTGGAGTTCAGAGTGATAAGCCCAACTTGTACTTCCGCTGCATGGGCCCCGGTGTGTTCCTCAGTACGGAGGGAGCGATCCATGTTTCCATGGACTGTTATAACACCGCGTGGTCCTGGCATTTTGAGTTTTAGATAAGCATAATGTAGGACCACATTGAAGCGGGCAAACGCAGTTCATCTGAGCAGTGTGTGATAGCCACTTCGGAAAGGGACGATGTCGAAGATCAAGTCTTCGCTTTGGAAGTTGTCCGGCGAACCGAATACGACCTCTGGTATGATTGAGCCCATGCAGTGGTCCTCTACACCACGTATTACTCCTTTAAAGGTAGTTTTGGTGGGTTTGATTCCTGACGAGTCCATACCCATTTTCCGGACTGTGTCCTGATAGAGCAGATTAAGAATATTGCCGTCGTCCATCAGGACTCTTGTGAGGTGGAATCCATCAATAATTGGGTCGAAGACCAATGCGGCTGAACCTCCATGATAGATACTAGTCGGATGGTCCCTGCGGTCAAAGGTGATCGGGCATGCCGACCATGGGTTGAATTTTGGGGCGACTGGCTCTATCGCATAGACGTCCCTTAACACACGCTTGCGCTCCCTTTTGGGGATGTGAGTAGCATATATCATGTTCACCGTTTTGACTTCAGGGGGAAATTTCTTCTGTCCCCCTGTGTTCGGTGGACGAGGCTCCTCAATGTCGTCCTTGCTGGGCGACCCTTTCCCCGTGTGCTTGGTGTTTAACTTGTCGGCTTAAAGACCCAACAACTTCTGTTGGTATGGTTTGCAGGCTTGTGAGGGATGCCATGAATCTGGCAAGGTCGATTGAGTATTCGGTCCAGGCTAGATGAACCGTCTTTGTTTCTTTTGAATGGCCTCTTCCGCTGACCGGGTTTGGAGCCGCTGAATCTGGCATTAACCGTCGTATCTTCAGTATTGTCAGTGCTGCTTCGACCCTTGTTTTTGTTGCGCCGGGGCCTGCCATTTCTGTTTTTTGCTTTGGAAGTGCTCGAATTGCTGGTATTGTTGCTGCTACAAGCAAGCCTGCTATCTTCGCCCGTGCAAAAGTGGGTCATGGGTGATGTGAGGGCTGCCATAGACTTCGGTTTTTCTTGGCTTGGGTGTCGGGCAAGCCATTCGTCGCGGATGCTGTGTTTGAAGGCTGCTAGAGCCTCGGCGTCCGGACAGTCGACAATTTGGTTCTTTTTGACTAGGAACCGGGTCCCGAATTTTCTGGCCGACTCTCCGGGCTGCTAGACTATGTGGCTGAGGTCATCGACGTTTGGAGGTCGGATATAAGTTCCCTGGAAGTTGTCTCTAAAGGCATCCTCCAGGTCTTCCCAACTTCCAATAGACTTTTCTGGGAGGTTGTTTAACCAGTGCCGAGCTGGTGCCTTACGCCTGAGAGGGAGGTATTTGATGGCATGTAGATCGTCGCTGCGAGCCATGGGAATGTGGAGAAGAAAATCTTCAATCCACACTACGGGATCTGTTGTGCCATCATATGATTCGATGTTCACGGGTTTAAACCCTTCTTGGAACTTGTGCTCCATCACCTCATACGTGAAGCATAGGGGGTGCACTGCGCCTCTCTATCGGGCCACATCACGACGCAGTTCGGATGGAGTCTGTATGCGGTTTTCAGCCCGGGTGAAGTTATGCTTGTCGTGCCAGGCTTGATGGCCGTCTTCTCTCGCTGGGGCTTGGCCCCTTGATCCATATATTGATCTGGTTTGACCGGCTCTATTATCTAGGTCCTATCGTAGGTCGTAAGTGTATGCAGTTGTTGTCTCTCTACCTTTACGGCGGGGTGGTGCAGGCGGGTGTTCGGCTTGAGTTGCCGCTCTGTCTCGACCATGGGTGGTTGATCATGTCCGTCAGCAGCATTATGCATGGGCGGCATAGGCTCTGGGGCCTCGTCGTCGAATTGGTGTAGCAGTTTGCACTTAGAGTAACTCTTGGTTGGGCGTTCGAGGCCGTATTCCTTGACTGCCAGGACATCAGTCCATCTGTCATTGAGCAGATCCTGATCAGCTTGAAGCTGTTGCTGCTTCTTTTTCAAGCTTCTTGAAGTGGCTATTAGCCGGTGCTTAAAGCGCTCTTGTTCGAAAGGTTCCTCTGTAACGATGAATTCTTCGTCGCCGAGGCTCTCATCTTCTTCGGAGATTGGTACATAATCACCATCGTCCAAGCCCTCGTTCCCGATGGGATCGTCGGGGTTGATTTTCCCATCTCCCCACTCATCTTGCTCGGATGTTGGCTCGACAGGGGCTTCTTTGTCTTCGGCATTGTCCGGAGTATTGTTCTCTCCGGTGCTGGTATTACTGTCTTTTTCTCGGTGCGGTTTAGAGTGGCGCCGCTGACGACAACGCTTTGGTGGTGCCACAGGAGAATTATTCTCGACTGGGTCCTTCCCTCCTTCGCTGTCATCCTCCTTGGGTGTGTCCACCATATACACGTCGTATGTGGAAATAGCCGTCCAGCGTCCGGTAAGCGGCGGGTTCTGGCTTTGCTCTTCTCTGGCATCGTCGTCCATGCCGTCGATGTCTTCGGAAGCGTAATCGAGCATGTCGGTTAAGTCCTCGACAGTGGCCATGAAGTGGGTGGGTGGGACGTAGAATTCCCCACTCTCAGCCCCTAGTGCGGGCTGGGCATAGTTTGGCAGCGATCCTTTCATAATGGTGGAAGACCGCATTAAGTACAGAGCCTCGTTTAAGAGTGAGGTCTGGACATGGAAGCGAGAATCCGTGGAGTGGGGCAGGACAGGAGTTCCCTGGACGATCTCATATGACACGGACCTCGAGAGTTTGGAGCTGGTGCACGGAGGTGAGTCCGGCTCGATGAGAATAGAGGGAGCCAGGAGTGATTCCGGGCTGGCAGGTGAAACGATCCCATCCATATCTCTGGTGTTGAGCTTGATGGCTGCGAAGGGTCCGGTGGGCTCTAAACTCCCGCCTCAGACTCGGTGAGGAGTTCCAGATCTAAGGTCGGAGCTGTGGTTGAGGCCGCGAACCCTTTTAAGATCAAGTCTCCCCGGATATTAGTGACATAGTTTAGTTTCCGAAACTGATCTGATGACCAGGGGCGTAGCTGTTAATCTGCTCCAGGAGGCCAATCGAATTGGCACGTAGTGCGAAGCCGCTGAAAACGAAGATTTGGATGGGAAGAAAAGTTTCTCTCAGGGCGGAATTATTGTGGATGGTTGATGGAGCCATCGAGCCTTCTTGTGACGACACGGTGCAACTCTCAATGAAAGCACCAATGTTGGTGTCAAAACAGGCAGATACCATGTAGGGGGTCCAAAACTGTGCGTCTAAAGATCGAAGTTAACAAGGAGGCAGGGGACATGATGTTTACCCAGGTTCAGGCCCTCTTAACGGAGGTAATACCCTACTTCCTGCTTGATTGACTTTGATGAGTATAGGGGTTACAAGAGTTGATCAACCTCGAGATCGTGATAGCTAAACCCTAGATGTCTACCCTGTATGATTATGATGTTGCCTATGGACTAAGCCCTCCGGTTTATATAGACACCGGAGGGATCTAGGGCTGTATAGAGTCGGTTACAGAGAAAGGAAGGTACATGATCCGAACGCTAAGCTTGTCGTCCACGCAAGGGAGAGCCCTATCCGGACATGGGGGAGGTCCTTCTACCTTGGAACTTCACGGCCCACCAGTCCGGCCCATGTCACATAAGCCAACTCCTCGAGGACCCCATAGTCGAGGACTCCCTCAACGGGAGAGTTTTTCCACGTACCCTCGTAGACCGAAAGCGGAAGCGTTTAGTAATGCGGTTGATGTAGTCGACCGTCTTCACAATCCAACCGATCCAAGTACCAAATGTACGACACCTCCGTGTTTAGCACACATTCATCACGATGACGTCCCTTGTGCTCTTGATCCAGTTGAGGGCAAGGGAGAGTTCCGTTAGCATGACGGCGTGGCGACAGTGACGATGAAGTTACCGGCACAGGGCTTCACCTAAGCACTACGATGATATGACCGAGGAGGGGGGCACCGCACACGGCTAAGAGATTGTCTGTTATGCTTTGGGGTGCCCCCTGGCCACGAATATAAAGGAGTGAGGGAGAGAGTCCGGCGGCTAGGAGGGGCGCGCCAAGGGGGAAGTCCTACTTGGACTCCTAGTCCAAGTAGGATGCGCCCCCCCCCCTTTCCTTTCTTCCACCTGAGGGAAAGTATGGAGGGGAGAAGGAGAAGGAAGGAGGGGGTCGTGATGTCTACTACACAACCTTCTTCTTGTAGACGTTGTTGGGCCTGCAAGTGCACAGGTTTGTAGGACAATAGCAAATTTCCCTCAAGTGGATGACCTAAGGTTTATCAATCCTAGGAGGCGTAGGATGAAGATGGTCTCTCTCAAGCAACCCTGCAACCAAATAACAAAGAGTCTCTTGTGTCCCCAACACACCCAATACCATGGTAGATTGTATAGGTGCACTAGTTCGGCGAAGAGAGGGTGATACAAGTTCAAAATAGATGGTAGATGAAGGTTTTTGTAATCTGAAATTATAAAAACAGCAAGGTAGCGAGCAATAAAGTGAGCGTAAACGGTATTGCAATGATAGGAAACAAGGCCTAGGGTTCATACTTTCACTAGTGCAAGTTCTCTCAACAATAATAACATAGATAGATCATATAACAAGCCCTCACTAGTGCGGAGAACAAACGTAGAGATTATGGTAGGGTACGAAACCACCTCAAAGTTATTCTTTCGGATCGATCTATTAAAGAGTTTGTACTAGAATAACACCTTAAGACACAAATCAACCAAAACCCTAATGTCACCTAGATACTCCATTGTGACCTCAAGTATCCGTGGACATGATTATACGATATGCATCATACAATCTCAGATTCATCCAACCAACACAAAATACTTCAAAGAGTGCCCCAAAGTTTCTACCGGAGAGTCAAGAACGTGTGCCAACCCCTATGCATAGGTTCATGGGTGGAACCCGCAAGTTGGTCACCAAAACATACATCAAGAGGCACATGGTATCCCATTGTCACCACAGATAAGCACGGCAAGACATACATCAAGTGTTCTCATAAAAGAGTCAATCCGATAAGATAACTTCAAAGGGGAAACTCAATTCATCACAAGAGAGTAGAGGGGGAGAAACATCATAAGATCCAACTACAATAGCAAAGCTCGGGATACATCAAGATCGTGCCATAGAGGGAACACGAGAGAGAACACGAGAAGAGAGATCAAACACATAGCTACTGGTACATACCCTTAGCCCCGAGGGTGAACTACTCCCTCCTCGTCATGGAGAGCGCCGAGATGATGAAGATGGCCACCGGTGAAGGATCCCCCGTCAGGCAGGGTGCCGGAACAGGCTCCTGAGAGGTTTTGGTGGCTACAGAGGCTTGCGGCGGCGGAACTCCCGATCTATCTTCATATTCAATGGTTTTACGGTACGTAGGCTTATATAGGCGAAACAAGTTGGTCGGGGGGTGCTCGAGGGGTCCATGAGACAGGGGGGCGCGCCCTGTAGGGGGGCGCGCCCCCTATCTCCTGGGCTCCTCGAGGGTCTTATGACTTGATCTCCAAGCCTCCAGGATGATATTCTTCCAAACAATCACGATGCCGAAGGTTTCATTCCGTTTGGACTCCGTTTGATATTCCTTTTCTTCGAAATACTGAAACAGGCAATAAAACAACAATATGGGCTGGGACTCCGGTTAATAGGTTAGTCCCAAAAGTAATATAAAAGTACAATCATTCAAAACAGATAATAATATAGCATGAATGCTTCATAAATTATAGATACGTTGGAGACGTATCAACATCCCCAAGCTTAATTCCTACTCGTCCTCGAGTAGGTAAATGATAAAGAAAGAATTTATGAAGTGTGAATGCTAGAGGTGCACAAGTTTGATCAATGATAATTTCAATCACCTTTTCTGGCATGATAATATGTCATAACAGTAGTTCATCTCATGAAACTTCTCACGAACTAGTAACAAGCAATTCACATGTTAAAGCATAGACCATAAACTTTCTTGAAAATTAGCAAACTTCATTCTTAGTCATCAAACAATTGCAATTTATCTTACTTTCAGGAAGAGTCTATGTCAGAGCTTTGATTTAGCAAACTTCACATACTCAACTATCGTATAGTCTTCTACAATTGCTAACACTCATGCAATACTTGTGGTTATGAAGTTTTAATCAGACACAGGGAAAGATTGGGGCTTATAATGTTGCCTCCAAACGTATTCACCTTTGGGTGATGTCAACAATAATAGTTCATGCTAACGTACATCCAATTGGATTTATATATCAGGATCACCCTAACACAAAGTGATTTCCAAACGATAAAATGAAAAAGGGAAAGGTGAAGATCACCTTGACTCTTGCATAAAGTAAAAGATAGGCCCTTCGCAGAGGGAAGCAGAGGTTGTCATGCGCTTTTAGGGTTGGATACACAAAATCTTAATGAGAAAGAACGTCACTTTATATTGCCCCTTATATATGGACCTTTATAATGCAGTCCGTCACTTTTATTGCTTCCATAACAAGTTCATACAAAGCTTATTTTCTCCACACTAATAAGTCATGCATATATAGAGAGAAATTTTTACTGCTTGCACCGATGACAACTTACTTGAAGGATCTTACTCAATCGATAGGTAGGTATGGTGGACTCTCATGGCAAAAACTAGGTTTAAGGATATTTGGAAGCACAAGTAGTATCTCTACTTGGTGCAAGGAATTTTGGCTAGCATGAGGGGGAAAGGCAATCTCAACATGTTTGAATGATCCATGACAATATACTTTAACTGAGATGTGAGAAAACATAACCCGTTACGTTGTCTTCCTTGTCCAACATCAACTCTTTAGCATGTCATACTTAATGAGTGCTCACAATTATAAAAGATGTCTATGATAATATATTTATATGTGAAATCTCCCTTCCTTCAATATTCTTTCATGAATTGTTCAAATTACTAATACAATGCTTGCTAACTGTCAATAAATTTACAACCTCTACTTCTTAGATGTGAAGTCATTACTCCCCATGGGATAAGAAAATGAAACATATATAATTTCAGATTTATGACATTCAACTCATTCAACAATTTACTCATAGGATATAAGTGAAGCACACGAGTAAATGAAAAACTACTCCAAAAAGATATAAGTGAAGATCAATGAGTAGCAAAATAATTATGCAACTATATGAAGACTCTCTCTCTCATTAAAGAATTCAGATCTTGGTATCTTATTCAAATAGCAAGTAAAACAAAATAAAATAACATTGCAACGATAGCACAACTCATGTGAAGAAGCAAAAACTTAGGCTCAACCGATACTAACTGATAGTTGTTGAAGAGGAAAGGTGGGATGCCTACCGTGGCATCCCCAAGCTTAGATGCTTGAGACTTCTTGGAATATTATCTTCGGGTGCCTTGGGCATCCCCAAGCTTGAACTTTTGTGTCTCTTTAATTCCTCTTGTATCATGGTTTCTTTTTATCAAAAAGCTTCATTCACAACAAAGTCAACAAGAACTCGTGAGATAGGTTAGTATAAACCAATGCAAAACTTTATCAGTTTCTACTGTAACAAATCACTTAAATTATTATTCAACAGTGCATACTAAATGTCTCTGCATATTTAATACTCCTATCATCAAATAGAATCAATAAACAAGCAAACATACGCAAACAACGCAAACATAACAGCAATCTGCCAAAACAGTACAGTCTGTAAAGAGTGCAAGAGTATCAATACTTCCCTAACTCCAAAATTATGAACTAAAATTACCACTATAATAAATTTATCAGATCTTAATATGCAAAAATATTCAATGTTATACAATTCTCTAACTTTTCTAGGGAATTTTTGCAACAGCGATAAACTTTCTGTTTTCAAAAAGCAACATGTATAATTGCAAAATAAGCATGGAAAAGGCTAACCATGACACTGTTATTGAAAATAAAGATGCAAAACATTATTCTAAATAACATCAAGCAAACACTAACAAAAGAAAATGACGCTCCAAGCATAACACATATCATCTGGTGAATAAAAATATAGCTCCAAGTAAAGTTACCGATGAACGAAGACGAAAGAGGGGATACCTTCTGGGGCATCCCCAAGCTTAGGCTCTTAGTTGTCCTTGAATATTACCTTGGGGTGCCTTGGGCATCCCCAATCTTAGGCTCTTGCCACTCCTTATTCCGTAGTCCATCGAAACTTCACCCAAAACTTGAAAACTTCAACCACACAAAACTCAAAACAAAACTCGTAAGGTCCGTTAGTATAACAGAATAAAACCACCACTTAGGTACTGTAATGAACTCATTCTAAATTCATATTGGTGTAATATCTACTGTACTACAACTTATCTATGGTTCATACCACTTAATACTTGCCATAGGTGCATCAAAATAGCAAACAACACATAGAAAACAGAATCTGTCAAAAACAGAACAGTCTGTAGTAATCTGTATCAAACGTATACCTCTGGAACCCCAAAAATTATTAAATAAATTTCTGGACCTGAGTAATTTGTCTATAAATCATCTGCAAAAAGAATCAACCTAAAAGCACTCTCCAGTAAAAAATGGCAGCTAATCTCGTGAGTGCAAAAGTTTCTGTTTTTTACAGCAAGATCACATAAACTTCACCCAAGTCTTCCCAAAGGTTCTACTTGGCACTTTATTGAAACAAAATCTATAAAACATGATTGCTACAGTAGCATAATCATGTGTACACACAAAAAACAGTAAGGGTAAATATTGGGTTGTCCCTCAACAAGTGCTTTTCTTTAATGCCTTTTTAGCTAGGCATGATGATGGCAATAATGCTCACATAAAAGATAAGAATTGAGACATAATGGGAGCATCATGAAGCATATGACTAGCACATTTAAGTCTAACCCACTTCCTATGCATAGGGATTTTTTGAGCAAACAACTTATGGGAACAATAATCAACTAGCATAGGGAGGTAAAACAAGCATAGCTTCAAGATTTTCAACACATAGAGAGGAAACTTGACATTATTGCAATTCCTACAAGCATATATTCCTCCCTCATAATAACTTTAAGTAGCATCATGAAAGAATTCAAAAATATAACCAGCACCTAAATCATTCTTTTCATGATCTACTAGGATAGAAAATTTACTATTCTCCACATAAGCAAAATTCTTCTCATTCGGAATAGTGGGAGTATCATAAGAGACTTGAACACTAAAAATCGTTTCCACATTAAAAGAGTAATGTTCGGAAAAAGGGTAATCATAATGATGACAAGTTTTATAAATATAATCATCACTACTTTTTATAGCATAAGTTTCATCACAATAATCATCATAAGTAGCAACTTCATTCTCATCATAATCGACTGAAACCTCTCCCAAGATAGTGGAATCATCACTAAATAAAGTTGACACTCTTCCAAATCCACTTTCATATTCATCACAATAAAATTCAACATCCTCCAAAATAGTGGGATCACTATTTCCTAAAGTTTACACTCTTCCGAACCCACTTTCATCAATATAATCATCATAGGTAGGAGGCATGCTATCATCATAACAACTTCGCATATCAAAACTTGGGATGCTAAAAATATCATCTTCACTAAACGTAGCATCCCCAAGCTTGGGACAAACATTAATTTCAGAAAATATATTCTCAAATATTTCACACTCATCAAACATAGCTTCCCCAAGCTTGGGCCCTTTCATATCATAAGCATAATCACTCTCATCATTAAAAATATGGATATCACCAATAGTAAAGCAATTATCATCATCACAATGAGTAGTAGGAGCTACATCATTTGGGAGGGATACCTTTCTACCTTTGTTGCTCCTTCTTTTCTTTTTCTTCTTCACATTATGTGTAGGTTCAACCTTCCTCTTCGAGCTCCTTATTGATGAGATTGGTTGAATAGAAAGCTCCTCCTCGTTACCCGATTCATCATAAGAAATAATAGGAGGAGATTGGGAAGTCTCTTCCTTTTCATCAGTATTCTCATCATCTTCCATTTGCTTTCTTTTCTTTATGTAATTGGCAATATAAGGATTTTCAACGCAATTCTCCGCACAAAACATATAAATCTTTTCTAGATCAATATCAAGGAAATGCTTAAGATTAAATTCTGGAATAGGCTTAGTTAAACGTTTCAACTCTTCACAACCCAAAAGCAATCTAAGTTCATTGTAATGAGAAAGGGATATCAAATCATCACAATTTTTGGAAACGATCCGATCATGAAACAATTTGCATTGGATATGTAAATGATCTTGTTTATTGCAAAATTCACAACGGGAAAGATATCTTAAATTCTCCGCACTCTTATCTAGCCTTTCTTGCAACTTCTTAGTTTCTAAATACTTATGCTTCTTGCAATATATATCTTCTCTATTTGGTGCGTTCATGCAAACATGCACTCCACAAAAGTTGACATGCTCATAAGAGATATTTTCATCATGACTAGGGCAATCATCATTAGTACTATGGATATTCAAAGAGTTCATACTAACAACATTGCAATCATGCTCATCATTCAAAGATTTAGTACCAAGCATTCTATGTAATTCTTCTTCTAGCACTTGAGGACAATTTTCCTTTCCATCAAACTCACGAAAGAAATTAAAAAGACGAAGCGTATGAGACAAACTTAACTCCATTTTTTTTTAATTTTTTTTTATAAACAAAACTAGTGATAAAACAAGAAACAAAAAGACTCGATTGCAAGATCTAAAGATATACCTTCAAGCTCTAACCTCCCCGGCAACGGCGCCAGAAAAGAGCTTGATGTCTACTACACAACCATCTTCTTGTAGACGTTGTTGGGCCTGCAAGTGCACAGGTTTGTAGGACAGTAGCAAATTTCCCTCAAGTGGATGACCTAAGGTTTATCAATCCGTAGGAGGCGTAGGATGACGATGGTCTCTCTCAAGCAACCCTGCAACCAAATAACAAAGAGTATCTTGTGTCCCCAACACAACCAATACAATGGTAGATTGTATAGGTGCACTAGTTCAGTGAAGAGAGGGTGATACAAGTGCAAAATAGATGGTAGATAAAGGTTTTTGTAATCTGAAATTATAAAAACAGCAAGGTAGCGAGCGATAAAAGTGAGCGTAAACGGTATTGCAATGATAGGAAACAAGGCCTAGGGTTCATACTTTCACTAGTGCAAGTTCTCTCAACAATAATAACATAGATAGATCATATAACAAGCCCTCAACATGCAACAAAGAGTCACTCCAAAGCCACTAATAGCAGAGAACAAACGTAGAGATTATGGTAGGGTACGAAACCACCTCAAAGTTATTCTTTCGGATCGATCTATTAAAGAGTTCGTACTAGAATAACACCTTAAGACACAAATCAACCAAAACCCTAATGTCACCTAGATACTCCATTGTCACCTCAAGTATCCATGGGCATGATTATACGATATGGATCATACAATCTCAGATTCATCCAACCAACACAAAGTACTTCAAAGAGTGCCCCAAAGTTTCTACCAGAGAGTCAAGAACGTGTGCCAACCCCTATGCATAGGTTCATGGGTGGAACCCGCAAGTTGGTCACCAAAACATACATCAAGAGGCACATGATATCCCATTGTCACCACAGATAAGCACGGCAAGACATACATCAAGTGTTCTCATAAAAGACTCAATCCGATAAGATAACTTCAAAGGGGAAACTCAATTAATCACAAGAGAGTAAAGGGGGAGAAACATCATAAGATCCAACTACAATAGGAAAGCTCAGGATACATCAAGATCGTGCCATAGAGGGAACACGAGAGCGAACACGAGAAAGAGAGATCAAACACATAGCTACTGGTACATACCCTCAGCCCCGAGGGTGAACTACTCCCTCCTCGTCATGGAGAGCACCGGGATGATGAAGATGGCCACCGGTGAAGGATCCCCCCTCCTGCAGGGTGCCGGAACAGGCTCCTGAGAGGTTTTTGGTGGCTACAGAGGCTTGCGGCAGCGGAACTCCCGATCTATCTTCATAGTCAATGGTTTTAGGGTACGTAGGCTTATATAGGCGAAAGAAGTCGGTCGGGGGGTGCTCTAGGGATCCACGAGATAGGGGGCCGCGCCCTATGGGGGGGGATATCTTCTGGGCTCCTCGAGGGTCTTCTGACTTGATCTCCAAGCCTCCAGGATGATATTCTTCCAAAAAATCACGATGCCGAAGGTTTCATTACGTTTGGACTCCGTTTGATATTCCTTTTCTTCGAAATACTGAAACAGGCAATAAAACAGCAATATGGGCTGGGCCTCCGGTTAATAGGTTAGTCCCAAAAGTAATATAAAAGTGTATAATGAAGCCCATAATCATTCAAAACAGATAATAATATAGCATGAATGCTTCATAAATTATGGATACGTTGGAGACGTATCAGGCCGCTCCCCCACCCCTTGTCCAATTCTATTTGGGTAGGGTGGGGCACACGCCACCTCGTGGCCCTTCTTCCCTCTCTCCACTAAAGCCCACGAAGGCCCATTAACTTCCCCAGGGGTTCCGGTAACCCCTCGGTACTCCGGAAAATACCCGGATCACTCGGCACCATTCCGATGTACGAATATAACTTTCCAATATATGAATCTTTCGAGACTCCTCGTCATGTCCGTGATCTCATCTGGGACTCCGAACAAACATCGGTCATCAAATCACATAACTCATAATACAAATCGTCATCGAACGTTAAGTGTGCGGACCCTACAAGTTCGAGAACTATGTAGACATGATCGAGACACATCTCTGATCAATAACCAATAGCGGAAATTGGATGCTCAAATTGGCTCCTACATATTCTACGAAGATCTTTATTAGTCAAACCACACAACAACATATGTTGTCCCCTTTGTCATCGGTATGTTACTTGCCCGAGATTCGATCGTCGGTATCATCATTCCTAGTTCAATCTCATTACCGTCAAGTCCCTTTAATCCCTCTGTAATGCTTCCTCCCATAACTAACTCATTAGTCACATTGCTTGCAAAGCTTATAGTGATGAACATTACCGAGAGGGCCCAGAGATACCTCTCCGATACACAGAGTGGCGAATCCTAAATTTTAATCTATGCCAACCCAACAAACACCTTCGGAGACACCTGTAGAGAATCTTTATAATCACCCAGTTATGTTGTGACATTTGATAGCACACAAGGTGTTCCTCCGGTATTCGGGATTTGCATAATCTCATAGTCAGAGGAACATGTATAAGTCATGAAGAAAGCAGTAGCAATGTAACTGAAATGATCATAATGCTAAGCTAATGGATGGGTCTTGTCCATCACACCATTCTCCTAATGATGTGATCTCGTTCATCAAATGACAACACATGTCTATCGTTAGGAAACATAACCATCTTTGATTAATGAGCTAGTCAAGTAGAGGCATACTAGGGACACTATGTTTTGTCTATGTATTCACATTTGTACTAAGTTTCCGGTTAATACAATTCTAGCATGAATAATAAACATTTATCATGATATAAGGAAATATAAATAACAACTTTATTATTGCCTCTAGGGCATATTTCCTTCGGTCTCCCACTTGTACTCGAGTCAATAATCTAGATTACAAAGTAATGATTCTAACACCCATGGAGTCTTGGTGCTGATTATGTTTTGCTCGTGGAAGAGGCATAGTCAACGGGTCTGCAACATTCAGATCCGTATGTATCTTGCAAATCTCTATGTCGCCCTCCGCGACTTGATGGTGGATGGAATTGAAGCGTCTCTTGATGTCTTTGGTTCTCTTGTGAAATCTGGATTCCTTTGCCAAGGCAATTGCACCAGTATTGTCACAAAAGATTTTACATGAAGAGGGAGAATGCCGGCAGCTGGAATTCTGGACTGGAAAAAGGAGCAAATATTAGAGCCAATTCTGCACAACTCCAAAAGTCCTGAAACTTCACGGAGATCAGTTTTCCTATCAATAAAAAATACTAGGAGAAGAAACCACCGGAGGGGAGCCACCAGTCAGCCACAAGGGTGGAGGGCGCGCCCCCTACCTCGTGGGCCCCTTGGCAGGCCCCCGACGCCCATCTTCTGCTATATGGTGTTTTTTGCCCTAAAAAAACAGAGAGAAGTTGGACAAGACCAACCTAGGGCTCCGGCAGAGCTGTTCTGCTGGGGAAACATCCCTCCGGGAGGGGAAAATCATCGTCATTGTCATCACCATCGATCCTCTTATCGAGAGGGGGTCAATCTCCATCAACATCTTCACCAGCACCATCTCCTCTCAAACCCTAGTTCATCTCTTGTATCCGATCTTTGTCTCAAAACCTCAGATTGGTACCTATGGGTTGCTAGTAGTGTTGATTACTCCTTATAGTTGATGCTAGTTGGATTATTCGGTGGAAGATCATATGTTTAGATCCTTAGTGATTATTAATACCTCTTTGATTATGAACATGAATATGCTTTGTGAGTAGTTATGTTTGTTCCCGAGGACATGGGAGAAGTCTTGTTATAAGTAATCATGTGAATTTGGTATTCGTTCGATATTTTGATGAGATGTATGTTGTCTCTCTAGTGGTTTTATGTGAACATCGACTAGATGACACTTCACCATGATTTGGGCCTAGGGGAAGGCATTGGGAAGTAATAAATTGATGATGGGTTGCTAGAGTGACAGAAGCTTAAACCCTACTTTATGTGTTGCTCCGTAGGGGGCTGATTTGGATCCATATGTTTCATGCTATGGTTAGGTTTACCTTAATTATTCTTTTGTAGTTGTCAATGCTTGCAATAGGGGTTAATCATAAGTTGGAGGCTTGTCCAGGAAAGGAAAACACCCAAGCACCGGTTCACCCAAATATCAAATTATCAAAGTAACGAATGCGAATGATATGAGCATGATGAAAACTAGCTTGACAATAATTCCCATATGTCCTCTGGAGCACTTTTCTTTATATAAGAGTTCGTCCAGGCTTGTCCTTTGGTACAAAAAGGATTGGGACACCTTGCTGCACCTTAGCTACTTTTGTTACTTGTCACCCGTTACAAATTACATTATCACAAAACTATCTGTTACCGATAATTTCAGTGCTTGCAGAGAATACCTTACTAAAAACCGCTTGTTATTTCCTTCTACTCCTTGTTGGGTTCGACACTCTTACTTATCGAAAGGACTATGATAGATCTCCTATACTTGTGGGTCATCATGGTTCCGACAGCTCCGTAACATTGTTAGTTTTTATCTCGGAAAATTCCCAGAAGTTTCTAGGATAATTCTGGCACCCTCCAAGAATTATCAGGCATGTCCCGGAACCAATTTGACTTAATGGAATACCCCAAAACAACTTTTCGGTTTTACCAAAACTATTCCGATGTTCTCTCTCCAAACTCTTCCGCTGTCTTCGGAATTTTCCGATGACTTTCTCTCATACTCCATGTCTAGTATTCAATAGATAGATGACCCTTAAGCGTGTGACCCTATAGGTTCGGTGAAGTATAGACATGGCCGGAACCCTTTCCGATCAATGATCAACATCAGAGCCGTGGATCCCCGTGGATCAACATCAGGTGAGATTTACTTGCATCCCCGTGGATCAACAACTTGTCCACTATGCTAGTTACCTCGTTAGTGGTTTTTGTTCTCTTTTCTCGTTTCCTGTTCCGGCATCCCTGCGATCAAATCACACCGTGTCTGGCCAGATGATGATGGATAACGTAACACCGAGAGGGCCCGAGAATATCTCTCCAATGTCGGAGGAACAATCCCAATCTTGAGCTATCAAGTTACTTGACACACTTTTCCATGAACCTGTAAGCCACCGTAATAGCCATGCATTTATGGATGACGTTGAACAAACCCCAAAGTTCATGAAGCAAATATGAAGAAACTCGATACTCTCATGGTCTAAGGAATTATGCAAACATTAACCATCTCTGTGTTATTAACCATAAACTTCTGACGAATATATCTCATAGCATAACATCAATTCGGGTCGATTCAACACAAATGTTCTCCTCACATTGTGCCCTCAAAGTTGTCGGCATAGTCATGCCCATGATCAGGAAAACAGAACCATCATGCAACACTTGAGCTAGTCTTAGAGGCCAGACTACGAATACATTTTACCGTCTCTTATTCCACACATGCATATGAGTTTTCCTTCGAGCCTCGTGGGTATTGTTTACTCGAGAACCATAGCAGTTATAGCATGGAACATAAACATAATTATGAACAAGGAAATAATCAATAAAATTTATTATTTCCTCTAGGGCATATCTCCTACACTAACCAGCGCGGGGGTGGTGGAATGTGGGCGAGCTAGCAATAGCATCGAGACGAGCTCGCTGAGATCTGGGTGACATCCCCGAATCTATGAGCTACCTGCTTCATACGTAGTAGCCATGGCATCGAGCACCTCGTGTGCAGCAGCGATGTCCTATCGACGAGCTAGAACCAACACTAGGATGAGTTGACTCTGGGATTGGGGCGACCTTCGCTGGATGCATGAGCTGGGCATCTTCATATGTGGCGACTAGGGAAACGATTACCTCACATCAAGAGGATACGGTGGCTTGTGGGCGAATCATGGAGCGGCGGCGGCCTGTGGATGAGGTCAGGGCGTCGTCGGTGGATTAGTTTACCATGGGATTTGGGCGACTTTCGTCGAATCTGCATGCGGAGCCATGATAGGTATTTTTATGTGAACTCAAGAGGGCAGCTATAGGCTTTGAGGGGGGAAATACCAGTCCCAAAATAATTCGGACCTGCAGCAAGTTAAAATAAAGTCTTTTATACTGAATTTTTATAATTCATAAATAAATTGTACCATACTATAGTTTTGTAGCCAAAAGTATCATAATATAGTTTCAATGAGCATAATTTTCTACTACTTACTTGTCACGGTTAACCAAATAATAATGTTGCTAAATAATAGTTATAGTGCGAGTTCTTATACAAATATAATGCATGTTAATGGAAATTTTCTTCCACAATATTCAAATTGTACATTGTAAGAAGTCTTTTGCTCATATTGAATAAATCATATATTGTGAGAAATATATATTTTCATGTATGTTGGTGTGTTCATATATATTTTACTATCATTGAATATTATGGTAGAGAACTCTAAATCATACACTCTAACAAATATCTTAATAATAGTTCATCATGCAAATCTAGGTAATCGTATCTCTAGACACTTCTTGGGTATGGGATTCTTCTTGCAAATTGGGTCCATTGGATAACATGTCCATGTTTTCTCTATATTTAAAATATCATTGATATTGTAATTGTGAAATGACATAAACATTGTTGATTTTATTTTCTTGTTTATAAGATCAGGTTATTTGATATGCTCATCCAGAATGCACTTGGTTTGACATGGTCTACACGAGAGATCAGGTTAGCTTCTCAAACAAAGAGTTGCATATTAATTTATCATGTATTCCAAATTATTGTGACATTTTTTTGCAGGGGAAAAAATTGTTGGAAATATGAGCAAATTATCGAATGATTTTATTAACAGAAATACTAGATATAGCATGACTAGTATAGCAGTGATAGAACAAGCCATGCGATTTGACAAAGAGAAGGTAAATAATATCTCCATATATAAGCTAGAACCGATCATCTCTAGAGCAGACAGTAGATCAAGATGCATATATGGAGTAGAGCTTAACGTGTCTAGGACAAACACTAGAACAAGGAACTGTTGCAGGAATTCTAATAGGAAAAATAAGAACACGTACTGGATAGTAGCAGGAGCAGAGGCAATGGACTTGGGGTCGGTGTCTTCCATGTCGTCGAGGAGGTTGTCGACGTCGGGGAAGTAGTCGTCGTTGGGGAAGAAGTCGTCGGAGTCCGGAGCGTCCGTGATGAAGAAGTCAGTAGTCGCGCAGAGCGCTCCCCAAAAACCTTATCACCCTTCTCCCAAACATGACTCAAAAGGTGCGGTTTCGGAGGCCTACTGTCCCGACTTGCGGTGCATGCCGCAAGCCAGGACGAGGAAGAACGTAACGGCAGTGCAGTGCTCAGGAACTTGTGGCGAGAGGAGGAAGAGATTCTGGTGCGTCTCTCTGAGAGGAGCGACCTCCCTTTTATAGGCGCAAGAGAAGGAGGCGAGAGGCTGCAATGGGAGTTGAAGGGAACACGGGAGACGAAACGAACGGGCAGCAGCCGAAGAGGCACGCTGTTCGGATTCAGTGTCCACTACAGAAAAATGTTTCAGCTTCAGAGTGACCTTTCGTATACCCGTAGTGGGTGGCAAAAATTTAGACATCGGCTCGGCTCATTCCCGCAACCCGCGGCGCGGCGCGGCGCGTCGTGACGAGGCGTGGCATGGCGGGCGGCGGAGGAGGAGCGCGCGTGGATGTCCCTCTTGTTCTCATGCTCATACAAGTGGGGAAAGAACCTCCCTTATAAGGAGGTCCAACTCCCACTCAACTAGCAATGTGGGACTAAACATTAGTAGTATCCCTTGCCTTGCACAAATGGGCTGAGTGGGCCTCTAGGATTTATTTAGGAATTTCTGAAATAGTTATTGGGCTGTCCTAAAATAGACTAAATTCCAGCAATCCCCCACCAGATCCCAGAGGCACACAAAATTTGCCTTTGGTTCCAAAACACTATTTTATATACCGGTACTGCAGTGGAGACTGCTAAGTTGAACTTCCACCTAGAACTCTATCCTACACTAGTAAGCAACTTGAATAGTGGACTGGGCCTTGAACTGCAAATTTTCTGCGAATCTAGCTTCACAAAAAGCCTTGACCGATACGTGGCTACCGTGGGTCTTCAACGCGGGTGGAGCTTATGCGACATACTCCGAGACCTTTCATGAGTTTAATAGAGAGAACCCTACTCTCATAGATTGCGACGTTTAACAATCAGACTCATATAGGTGCATTCTTCAAAAGATGTTCTGCAGGACAACATCTCTGCTTCAAAGAGCCACTTGAACACATTAAGATATACATTAACCTGCCATGCAGATTAGGACAGTATTGGATCTTCATGGAGTGGTATTTTTAACAATAAGGATACTCTCCTCCCAGTTGACCAACAGCTTGTCTTCCACATCTAATTCACGGGATCTCCGATCACAAAGAATAGGTTACCACTATGTACAACTCATATTGTGGGTCTCATACCCATCTCCCTCAATGCATTATCTATCACATTACGTGATAGACCCTTAGTAAAAGGATCTGCCAGATTTTTAGACGTTTGGATATAATCCAATGCAATAACTCCGGAGTTTTTCATTTTTTGACAGACTTTAACCTTCTCTGAACGTGTCTTGATGACTTCATGTTATCCTTTGAGCTGCTCACTTTAGTGATCACAGTTTGATTGTCACAGTTCATAAGGATACCCGGTACAGGTTTGTCAACTACCGGCAAGTCATTCAAGAGCCGACGAAGCCAATTTGCTTCGACCGTAGCTTTATCTAGTGCTATGAGTTCTTCTTCCATTGTTGACCTCGTTAAGATGGTCTGCTTGCAAGACTTCCAAGAAACAGCGCCACCTCCATGATTGAATACATAACTGCTCGTGGCCTTTATCTCATCAGCATCTGAGATCCAATTTGAGTCACTATACCCTTCAAGCACCTTTGGATGCCCGTTATAGTGAATTCCATAATTCGCAGTGCCTTTCAAATAACGCAAAACTCTCTCTAGAGCTTTCCAATGCACATCTCCTGGTTTTGAGACAAACCGGCTCAGTTTTCTAACAGCAAAAGAGATGTCAGGTCTTGTAGCACTGGCTAAGTACATAAGCGAGCCAATGATCTGTGAATATTTCAATTGGTCTCTAGCAATTCTCTGATTCTTTCGAAGCAACACACTAGCGTCATATGGTGTTGGAGATGGCTTGCAGTCACTGTAGCCAAAGCGACTCAAGATCTTTTCCACATAGTGAGATTGAAGCAATGTAATCCCACCATCATCATCTCTCAACAACTTGATGTTCAGAATGACATCAGCCACTCCTAAATCCTTCATCTCAAAACAGCGAGATAGGAAATCCTTGACCTCCTTAATAACATCCATATTTGTTCCAAAAATTAGTATGTCATCAACATACAAGCAAATCATATTTCCCTCGCCCCCACCATGGCGATAGTACACACATTTGTCAGCTTCATTCACAATAAAGCCTGCAGTTGTTAAAGTTCTTTCGAACTTCTCATGCCACTGTTTGGGTACAACTTGCACACTTTCCCTTCCTGACCATCTATTACAAACCCATCTGGTTGTTCCATATAAATTTCCTCATCCAACTCTCCATTTAGGAAAGCAGTCTTAACATCCATTTGATGAACGAGAAGACCATGTGAGGCAGCTAGTGAAAGTAGAACTCGAATAGTGGTCAGTCGAGCCACAGGTGAGTAAGTATCAAAGAAGTCTTCACCTTCCTTTTGGGTATAACCCTTAGCCACGAGCCGAGCCTTGTACTTTTCAATAGTACCATCAGGCCTAAGCTTCTTCTTGAATACCCGTTTGCATCATATAGGTTTGCACCCATAACAACGATGAGTTATCTCCCAAGTTTCATTCTCCAAGATGGAATCCATCTCGTTGCGAACTGCTTCCTTCCAGTAGTCAGCATCTTCAGATGCATAGGCCTCTGAAATAGAACTGGGAGTGTCATCTATGAGATATACAAGAAAATCATCACCAAAGGACTTTGTAGTCCTCTGTCTCTTGCTCCTAATAGGAACTTCATTGTTCTCCTCCACAAGACTTTCAAAGTGTTCCATCGAAATGGCAGGTTCAATAATTGTAACTGGTTCCTGATTCGATGAACTAGGCATCTCCTATTTAGATGAGGTAGCCGTATCCTTCATGGGAAAGATATCTTCAAAGAAAGTCGCATCATTCGACTCCATGATCGTATCGACATGCATGTCAGGTACCTCAGATTTTACAACCAACAATCTATAGCCAATGCTATGAAAAGCATATCCCGGGAAAACACAATCCACAGTCTTTGGTCCAAGTTTCCTCTTCTTTGGAATTGGAACATTGACTTTCGCCAAACAACCCCATGTTTGCAGATAAGAGATTTTTAACCTTTTCTTCTCCCATTCCTCGAATGGAGTTATCTCTTTGTTCTTTGTGGGGACTCGATTTAGGACATGACATGCTGTCAATATCGCCTCCCCCACCATGCCTTGGAGAGACCCGATGTGTCTAACACGGCATTAACCAAATCAGTTAGAGTATGGTTCTTTCTTTCGGCCACCCCATTTGACTGAGGTGAGTAGGGAGGCGTCCTCTCATGGATTATACCATGTTCCGCACAAAAAGCATCAAATTCATTGGAAAAATACTCTCCACCACGGTCGGACCTAAGCCTCTTGATTTTTCAATCAAGTTGGTATTCCACTTCAGCTTTATAGATCTTGAAAAAGTTCAAAGCCTCATCCTTAGATTTCAGAAGATACACACGGCAGCATCTAGTGGAGTCGTCAATTAATGTCATGAAATATTTCTTTCCACCTTTTGTCAAAACACCATTCATTTCACATAGATCTGAATGTCTAAGTTCTAGTGGTGCAAGATTTCTTGTCTCCGCAGTCATGTGAGACTTAGGAGGTTGCTTAGCTTGCACACACGCTTGACACTTAGATCCCTTGACCGTGGTGAAACTAGGGATTAAGTTCAATTTTGCTAGTCGCGACATGCAACCAAAGTTAACATGACAAAGACATGAATGCCACACATTTGATTCACTATTGTTGCAAATATGATTAACAACTTTATTGCAAACGTCTGATAAGGATAAACGAAACAGGCCTCCTGACTCATAGCCTTTACCAACAAAGATTCCATACTTGGATATTACAAATTTATTCGACTCAAAGACAAGCTTATAGGCATCTCTACACAGAAGAGATCCGCTAACAAGATTTTTATTGACGGAGGGGACATAATGCACGTTCTTCAGCCGCACGATCTTCCCCGAAGTAAACTTTAGATCGACCGTGCCGAAACCATGAACAGAAGCACTTGAACCGTTGCCCATCAGCACGGTTGAAGTCCATGTGGTATGATAAGATGAAAACATGGAAATATCACCACATACATGCACATTAGCACCTGTGTCAATCAACCAATCAGGAGAATGACATACTGAAAGAATAGTGGGAAATATACCATACACAGCATCCTTCATGTCAATGTCTCTGATGACAACATTAGCGGTCTTGCCGCCTTTCCCAGGATGACGCTTGTCATAGCGATTAGGACAACTAGGAGCCCAATGATCAGGATCTCCACACACATGACAAGCACCTTTCTTCTTGTCACTCTTCTTCTTGAAGTCCGTGTGTTGTATAGCCATGTTCTTCCCATCAAACTTTGCTTTACCATCAAGCTTGCCCTTGTTCTTGAACTTGTGGGACTGGAAGTTTTTCTTCTGTACCAGATTGGCACTAGATCCTCCCTCAATACCTCGAGCAAGGGTGTCCTTTGCTCTCGCCTTTTCTTCCACATCAGGAGTACCAATGAGATCCGGGATGGGGAACTCTTGTCTCTTATGCTTCAGTAAGGTAGCAAAGTTCCTCCACGAAGGAGGAAGCTTAGTGATGATACCCCCGGCAACAAACTTGTCCGGTAGGATAGAATTGAAGTGCTCAAGTTCTCTAGCAAATGACTATATTTCATGAGCTTGCTCAACCACGGAGCGCTCTTCGGTCATCCTGTAGTCATAGAATTGCTGCATGATGTACAGCTCAGTGCCAGCATCCGAGACCCCAAACTTGGCCTCGAGTGCATCCCACATATCTTTTCCATTATCAATTGACGCATAAGCATCAACTATGTTCTCACCAAGAACACTCAAGAGAGCAGCCTTAAACAAGGTATCCATTTTCTGAAAAGCTTGTGCCTGTTGGGCATCTTGCTCTCCTTCAGGTTTGCCAAGAGTGGCGTCATAGCAACTCATTGTTTGAAACCATAAGACTGCTCTCACGCGCCACCTCTTATAATGGATACCCTCAAACATAGGAGGTCTCATGGAAGCAGCAAAACCATTCGAGGTAAATTGCCTATAATAAGGTTTTTGGATTGTTGGAAATATGAGCAAATTATCGAATGATTTTATTAACAGAAATACTAGATATAGCATGACTAGTATAGCAGTGATAGAACAAGCCATGCGATTTGACAAAGAGAAGGTAAATAATATCTGCATATATAAGCTAGAACCGATCATCTCTAGAGCAGATGGTAGATCAAGATGCATATATGAAGTAGAGCTTAACGTGTCTAGGACAAACACTAGAACAACGAACTGTTGCAGGAGTTCTAATAGGAAAAATAAGAACACATACTGGACAGCAGCAGGAGCAGAGGCACTGGACTTGGGGTTGGTGTCTTCCATGTCGTCGAGGAGGTTGTCGACGTCGGGGAAGTAGTCGTCGTCGGGAAAGAAGTCGTCGGAGTCCGGAGCATCCGTGACGAAGAAGTCAGTAGTCGCGCAAAGCGCTCCCCAAAAACCTTATCACAATTCTCCCGTACAGGACTCAAAAGGTGCGGTTCCGGAGGCCTACTGTCCCGAGGAGGAGGAAGAGATTCTGGTGCGCCGCGCGGCGGGCGGCGGAGGAGGAGCGCGCGTGGATGTCCCTCTTGTCCTCATGCTCATACAAGTGGGGAAAGAACCTCCCTTAAAAGGAGGTCCAACTCCCACTCAACTAGCAATGTGGGACTAAACATTAGTAGTATCCCTTGCCTTGCACAAATGGGCTAAGTGGGCTTCTAGGATTTATTTAGGAATTTCTGAAATAGTTATTGGGCTGTCCCAAAATAGACTAAATTCCAGCAAATATTGTGACATATAGGATGCACTCATGCACATGAGAGAAAGACTAGCACCCAACAAACTTCAACTTTGTCAATCAATTTTTTTTGTTCCCACATGGTAGACACTGTTAGTGTGTGATATAAACGTGTGTTTCTCTAGATATAGAATATATTTTTACGAATTCAATAATATTTTGTACATAATATATAATAGTATAGTTATGACTAATACATACAATTTAATATTCAGGGCCCAAATCCTCTTTGGGCCGAGGGCGGTGGCCCCTTTCGCCCGACCTATGGGCTGGCCCTATGGAGGTGGCGAGCTAGGGGCTAAGGTGTTGAAAAGCAAGGGTGCTCCTACTGGACGGTCGTTGCGTCCAACAGGGCCCCGACACACAGGGGACGACGCACTGGGCCAGCCCAAACTAGCTAACAGTAGCGAAACAACGCGCCGACGCGACTAGGCCAGCCCAAGCTAGGGAACAACAGTCGAACTAATTTTTTTTTGAGGCTTTCATAAGAATCGAACCCTGGATCTCATGCTCGCGAAGAGGTGCTAGTACCAGTTGAGCTAGGGTACGCTGTTGTATATTTTGCTGCGCGAAATACTTACGAACCGTAACTAGCGCCGATACCCTTCTCAAAAAAAGAAAAAACTAGCACCGGTACTAATTTTTTGAAAATTTCAAACGCAAAACGATTTGGTTTGAAAAAAATGTGAATGCTTACAAGACACAAACGCGTTCCAAATTTGTGAAGAAATTTTAGAAAAATCAGACGTTTCAAAAAAAGGAGTTTTTTCGAAAATAATGAACAATCTTTTTAAACACAATTTTCCTAAAATCTCGAAAAAAATCAAAATGAGATTTTTTAAATTCCATAAAAACTTGTAACACGAACATTTTTTGAACATCTAGAACAAAATTTGAAGACACGAACATTTTTTTCAAAGCTGGAACATTTCTTTGAAAGTCCAAACCAAAAGTTGAAACACGAACATTTTTTAAACATCTAGAACAAAATTTGAAAACACGATTTTTTTTCAAAACTGGAATATTTCCTTGAAATTCCAAACCAAAAATTGAAGCACGAACATTTTTTTTCAAAGCAGGAACATTTTTTCAAATTCCAAACAAGAATTTGAAATATGATTTTTTCCAAAATTCGAACTTTTTTTAAACTCTGGAACAAAATTTGAAAATAAGAACATTTTTATCGTTTTTGAAAAAACTATTTAAATGGGAACATTTTTACCTCAAACAATATTTTACAGCATGAGAATTTTCTCAAATTTTTGAACAATTTGTAAGATGGGAACATTTTTTGGAATCTCCTGAACAAACTTTGAAACATGTACATTTCTTAAATTTGCGAACAATTTTTGAAATGGAAATACTGATTGAAATATTCTACAAAAATTAAAAGTTCTGAAATTTTGAACATTCTCAAAAAGTGAACACTTTTTTACTTTTTTGAAAAATAAATTCGTACCATTTCATAAAAAATTTGAATTTAAGGAAAAAACAAAGAAGTAATAGAAAAAACAGGAAGAAAGAAACAAGAAAAAATTAAAAAACAGAAGAGTCAAAAATGAAAAACCAAAAAAGGTATAAAATCAGGAGAAAAATCCAGTTCAGGAACCTTCTAGAAGGTTCCCAAAACCGGAAGGAAAAAAGGGTACAGAAAAACAAACGCTTGATAATGGGCTGGCCCACTGGATTGCTCGCTCGCAGATCCCCCTATGAGAAGCCTCGACATTACGAACCAGTGAGCGTCCTATAGGATTTTCCGAAAAACATGGGCAATGGAAGGTGTTATAGGCGGCACTGAGATGTGATGATGAGGAGACAACGGTTGGAGTGGGCACGCTGGGACGAGGGTGGTTGCACGGTGATTCGCGACAGAAGGCAAAACCACCAAAGCACCCGTGTTTTCGCGGCCGGCTTGGCAGAATGCATCTGAGTCCTAATGTCAACCTCATATTTCAGATCGGAGGGTACATATAGCCCGATGGCAGGCACACCATCATCACCGACACGCTTTAGATAGCAGTAGAGATACTAATCATCGAGTGAACTTAGGATAGCTCTAGGTTCCTTCTAGTGGAACCATTTCACTAGAGTTAAAGTTCTAGATTTGGTATTGGTAGTCGTATTTTCTGGATTTATTTCGGGATTTTCGATGATGCGTGTTCAGTGGAAGAAGAAGTTCCCGTCGACTACGAAGATGTCTATCGCAACTTCATCAATCTCAAAATATTGGGCCGAGTCAGTCTTTTGGAGGTGGTCATAGTGCATACGTGTATCCATAGACATGACTGTGTATGCATGCGTATAAGCTTCCATGTCTATATCTTACTTAGAAAAAGTCCATGAGCCGGATGTATGGCTTAGCTATGCTAGGGCCATTTTCAAAGGTTCATTAACATCTACTGCATCTCAGACATCTTTATTCAAGCAACAACAAGAACATCGCTGGTTTTCTTTCTTCCAGCGGAAGAAAGATATGTAATGTCAGGGTTGACGCTACCGACCTCGGTCTTTGGTGGTGAGGGGGACCGTCAGACTCACGCGTGTGAATTGTTTTAGTCATTAGTATCTTAGCTTTTTCGGCCATTTGATGTCTTGGCTTCAGCGATGCCGATGGCCGCGTTAAATAAAGAATCTTCGGATCCTTTCGGGTGATGCGATCTAGCCTTTGTTCGGGGATGAATTTGGGAACCAGTCTGTCCAAGTAAGGATGACATGGTGGTGGCGGCATCCACTCGGTGGAGTTTGGGAGGTAGTCCAGGAGTGGATGCGAATTGCGGTATGCATCAGCGACATCTAGAAGATGGTGAATTGTGTGCTGGGCTCGTGGTTCGTGGCAGACAGGTATGGTTTCCTCTTCTGATGTCTTAGTCATATGGATGCCTGATTTGGATTTCGATGGCGTGTCCTGGATGTTCCTCGGTCCTTTCATTGAAACGCAAATGGCTTTCCCTTGTGAGCCATCTTGGAGGTCCGCGAAACTGCAAATTCTAGATGGTGGTGCCGAAGGTGGATGACAAACGTTGGTGTCAAGCGCAGGGGTTTCTTTATTCTTGATTGTAATTTTCTTTTTTGGCAGGTGTTCTTTCGTGCAAAGGATAACGTTCCACTATCTTTTAAGTTTTGCCAGGTCGGTGTATACGTCATTTGTACTATGTTTTTTACGATATAAAAGAGCCATGCAAAACAAGACATCTTTATTCAAGTGGGGTATGAATTCTGCCCCACGCCCACAAGCCCATATCCAAGATATGTCAGTGGCCCTGCCCATTTAAGCTCTTTACACCGGTATTGAAAAGCATTTGAAATCTTATTATAGTTTTTTTATTTTCTGATTTTTATACCTTTTTAAAAACTTTCTTATTTCATTTGTAATTTTTGAATATTTTCAACTTCATGAACAAATTTTATTTTATATAATATTTTTCAAATTCTTTAACATTTAAAAATATCAAATATTTTTTCACATTCACGATTTGTTGTTCAAATTCATGATTGTTTTAAAAATTGCTTAACAATATGAAAATATTTTCTATTCATATATATTTTAATTTTTTAAAAGTTTTCAAATTTGCGCACATTTTCTGAATTTTTCAAACATTTTATCAAATCATGAAAATTTCTTAAATACTCAAACATTTTTTATATTTGGGAAATTTTTTACTGAAAAGTTTTTAGACTACAAATATTTTTTCTTGAGCAATTTTTCAATTCATGAACATTTTTAAAATTCTTGAAACTTTAATATTTAAAAAAAAATTATGAATACAATATTAAATTCACAATATTTTTGGGGGAATTTAGAAATTGTTCAGAAATAAAGTAAAAAATAATTGAGAAAACCTAAAACATGAGAGAAAAGAGGCAACTAGTAAAAAGCTTCTAAAAGCCTGACAAAACAAGATGGTGAAAGCTTCCCCAAACCCAAACGCATCTCCTATATGGCCCGACCTACCTAACGTGCTTCCTAGTTTGTGCGCGTTCTACCGTTAAGCCTGTAAGGGCATTCCCTATATGGGCCGGCCTACCTACGAACGTGCATCCTAGTTTGTGCGCGTTACCAGCCATTTTGTTGCTAGCGGACACCTGCAGCAAACACCCCCTCGTGCGACTAGGCTGGCCAATCTATTTTTTTTTCCTCTGATTGGTGAATCGCAAAAAACTGTTGCCGCTAGCTGGGATTCGAACCATCGACCTGCTGGTTCCAACAAAGCCGCAATGGCCACCTTCCCTGGACGTGAATCATTAACGGTTTTGTTCGGTTTTTCCAAATTTGTTAACTTCTTTCTAGTTTTTTCCCTCTTAGGTTTTGTATTTTTCTACAAATAGGAAATTACCCCTATGTTTTTTGCATTTTTTTCCTTTTCTTTGTTTTGTTTTCCCTTTTTTTCTTAAATGAGTAAACTTTTTCCGACCGATGATGTTTTTTAAATTTGCTGAACTTATTTTTCAAAATCAATAAACTTGTTTCTAGTGAAATATTTGTAAAAAATGATAAAAAAGTTTCAAATTCGATGAATTTTATTTCAATTTGATGATCTCTTTTATCAAATTCGATGATCTTTCTCCAAATTTCATGAACTTTTTTCAAAACCGATGAACTTTTTTCAAATTCAATCAAGATTTTCAAATCCGATGAACTTTGTTCTGTTTATGAACTTTTTTCAAATTCGTCAACTTTTATTCTAGATATTAATTAACATTTTTTTCAAAAAGTTTAACTGTTTTCTAAAATCATTGAATTTTTCATGAATAGGGCAAAGTTTTTTTGTGCATGTTCATGAACTTTTTCTGAAATCTGTGAAGTTTCAATTTTTCTAAAAAAAAAACATGTAATAGTGGCCATAATATGTCTTAAAGATTTAGGGATGCATTTATTCAATTGCAACGAGACGCCCTAGTGGTTAGCCGAACACGTGTAGGAAGGGTTGGGCGCGATTTCGATTCGCTGCAGGTGCACTTAGCTAAGTATACATTACCATATAGTGTATACCGTTAATGGTTGGAAACACATTGCAAACATATAGCAGTTCCTTTAAAATTTCTAATTTCTTGAATAAAGCTTAGCATGTTGATTACCTCAAAACCTTCTCTTTCCTCCTCCATAAGAGTCCCACGTTGTCCTCATCCTCTTCCAGTTGGCGCCACCACCCCTCTACCCCATCTTCGATGGCCTTTGGGCCATGGAGGTGCGGAGGACATCAACACCATGCCGACGGGAGGGACACTGTTCTCATTCTTGTTAGACTTAGCGTCTTGGTTGGGGCTGTGTAGCGGCGGCGATGTCCCTTAATGTCTCCCACATTTTATCCCAGTCTTTGATGGTGCGTCTAGCATCATCGGAAGGGTGTGGTAGTGTGTCTCCGACGGATCTCGCGGGATTCGGTCGGTGTTGCTCTTCAGTTGACTGTTCAGAGGTTTGATGATTTCGATCTACGACTTTCTTCATCGGCGATGGTTGCTCCTCTAGTGTGCTAGTCCAATGAGACATTAGCACTCCGACTTCCCGACGGTGTACTACAACAAGGTTTGCCTGACTCCAGCAAGTGAAGGGCGATGAAGGTGGCGCGCCTTCGGCTTACTCTAGTGCTTCTAGTCGTTGCTTTGTGGTCCATAAACCGTGTGGTAATTTTTATTAACTCTTGTTTCTTTATACTGTCATGATTGAAAATGAATAGATTGGAAGTTTCTCCCTCAATAAAAAGGTTATTGATTCAAAAGAAAAAACATTGGGTAAGAGTCGATCAGATCGGGCATCTTGGCTTGGCTGACGGCAAAGGCAGTTGCATAGGTACATTTACTTGTTCTTCTTAGTGTGCAAGAATGGAGCAAAAGCTCGTAGCCGTAGAGTTTAAAGATCATGCGGTAGCTTGGTTTTTTGAAACCATAGCTTGCTTCTTCACGCACTGAGCTAATAATTAGTTTACCATGTTAAACCTAACAAGCTTGATGATCAAGCTAAATCATTTCACGAGTAACTCTTTAAGCTGGTTAATGCATACACATATAGATTTAATAAATTCTGCTCCAGCTCGTGTCATCCATTGTTTAGTATGGACTAATGCTGAACATACAAGGATAGCCCTAGCAGTAGCATCCACACGTTCAAGAGGCTGAATATGCCGGGTGAGTCTGTCAAAGGAGACATACATGATGCACTATTCGTATGAATTTTTCGGAGAAAGCCACAAGCGTTCATTAAAAAAGATAGACATGTCTTAGAACAATATAACCAACACGTTCAGATTCAAAAATATAGTGTGGCGACAATATATAATAGAGAGAGAAACCTACTTGGTCCTCCAGGATGGCCTGGTAAATGAATATGCACATCTATTATGCCATTGTCGCCACATAGCTCCTCAGTCATGGTGCTTAGATTCCACCGGTACTTTGGTCCGAAACAGACACATGATGATCATGGTGAAGTACGAGTATCTAGTCACCACAGTGTAGAACTGCTGGTGTACACACGAACGATCCTACATTAGGTAGATTCCTCCTTGAGCATACGTACAACATGTGGTACACAGATTGGCATGTAGTTACATTATCGAGTCGTTAATACCACAATTCTTGAAACTCCCTGATTCCCACCAGATAGAGCAAAAGCGGTCATGTGTTACAGCCTTATCGGGTACTCCAGCCCCAGCCCCCATGGCACTAAATAGTGACTAATAAGGGGAAAGTCCAAACTATAAATTCAGTAAACTTACATAAGACTGTGGTGAAAGAAAAAGCAGACAATACACGACACGTATTGGAAACCTTTCATACTCCCTCCGTCCGAAAATACTTGTCATCAAAATGAATTAAAGAGGATGTCTCTAGATGTATATTAGTTTTAGATACATCCTTTTTATCCATTTCGATGACAAGTATTTTCGGACGGAGGGAGTACATTATTCTAGTGATCAAATGTTCAAAGGTCTTTCACTTATTGCAAGAAAAATATAAAACTATTGATGGGCAAATGTTCTCTCAACAATGGCAATATTTTTTTTTGCGGGGAACAACAATGGCAATATTGACGCAGGACGCAGGTACTTCCATGGCTGTGCTTATCACCAATTAATTCCGTACCACAAGTTCCTGAAAGACTGGATTTAAGAGCGATATATGGAGTCAGCCTGCCTATAGTTTTCCTCGAGTTAATTAAATATATGATTTTCTGGATGGACAGAGGGCCCACATCAGATGTAGGAAATCACGGTGCACATGCGGAGGCAGGGGACATTCATGGGGCAGCGCCTCATAGAACACATCAGCCGGTTGGAGCGAGCTCGGAGCTCCATAAAAGGTGATGAAGAGAATATGTATCCATATACACGTCCAGTCTATGAGGTCTCACAAACTCACCTTACTTTCCCAGATTCATGCAACAATCATCTACTATCATGTATGCTCATGCATTAAGTCCACAAAAGCTGGTCAATCTAGGGTTAGGAGGTATCACAAATAGAACTAGATGATAGGGGAGGAACAAGAGTTGTCTGTCCTGGATGAGTTGCAGCTGCTAATAGGTCTTCTCAAGGTTGCCTCATGCTGGGGCGATCAATATGCGCTGGGGAGCCATACTTGGAGGTCGGCGGCCTGCACTTTCCTCCAGTTTTGCATTTTGAAGTTTCTAGTCTACACAACTCCTGAGCAATGTTGCCGTGATGGTTGAACCTCGCTGTTGTTGGATGTCGTAACTGGAAGTCTCCAGCCACATTTCTTCTCTGTGAGTCTCCTGCGTGGTCCATTTCAGGGGCCTTCGTCTGTTACCTCGGAGATGGCCTAACTTCCCAAAAGACTTGATCATAAAAATTGCATTGACTGTGCCAAAACACCAATGCACCACAATTTATTTATCCACTTTAACGAAATTTCAACTTATCAACTTCATGCTAAAAAAAATTCAAATAGTTCACACAAAAATCTACGAATAGGTTCACCAAAAGCGTCAAACAATATTCACAGCAAAGGATGATCCTTACACTTGTATTTACTAACAATGAAGAAAATAAGTGCTATTACATGATGCATGCATGTAGGGAAATGTTCACGTATTATTCGATGGGTCATGATTTATAAGTGTCTGATCACTTCTAACATTAAAAACGCATTGACAATATTGATAGGTAAAACTAGTTCTCCCAACTTTGTGCGCCACTAAGGAAAAAAGGTCCACACAACAGTTATACTATACGAACCCAACATTATTTTGTAGCACAACGATGATAATGTTGTTTTCGGTTACACACCGATGCCCAAGTGCTGGGTTGGAAGCTACGACTCCGATGTCATGCACAAATATGTTGGGTTTGTCTAATATTCACACAGAAAATTATTCAGTTCAATCGACTCATCTCTCCCGTGGCCACCCTTCGGCCCGCCATCGTGTTCTTCTTCCTCTAACTCTGTCAAACCGCTGGTGGCCAGCGACTCTAACACACACCGCCACACCACCTGTCTTTCCCGAGCTATCCTTGTGCGGTCCCAATTCTAGAGCCCGATCCAGTCGACCAACCATGACATTTGACTAGAACTTTTCTTCTCCATAGGCAATGGATAGGGACCATCGGCTGGATCATTAGTTGTGTGGATCTCCGTTATGCAATGAGTTCTCAGACTTGTTTTCTATGTTCTCAGACCTGGTGTTGTTGAGGTCCTTGGCTACCCACAATGGGAACCGGAACATCTCGTCCCGACAAACATTGTGACCCGAGGAAAACGTCCGTTATGCCCAACCTTCTAACGGACCTTTCACCGATGTGTCAAGATTAACTAGACGCCATAAACACCATATACTAGCGACCGATTATTTCATGGACCACACGTTTGAAGAAGGTACCCTTACATCTAAAAAGCAAGATCTTCGTGTGGCAGCTTCCACGGGATCGTCTCCCATCATGGAGCAGAGATGGTCAAGCAGAATGGTCCTAGCGATGGTTTATTTCTTTTTTGTTGTGTCCTATAGACTAGGACCCACATCTTTTTCCCTTGCCCACTGCCGATTTTCTTTGGTACTTTGTTTGTGAGGCTATAGGGCCTAATTGGAACTCTGGACATTTTTGGGTGTCAAAACACGGCCCAACCAGACCGGGAGGAGAAGACGTCTCTTATGACGACAATGACCTTCCTTCTTTGGAAGAGGCGAAACAAAATGGTTATTGTGTGAGTTTTTCTAAGGCGGGCGACTGATGCTATATCCAAATTTCTAGCCGTTTGGCAACATTGGAACCCAGTGTCTAGGTAGCGGGGTCTTAGCTTGCTTAGTGGCTTGATGGACGCGATGATTGTGGGAGCATGTTGACTTGGCCAGCCTTACACCCATTGAACTATCAACCACTTGGTTGCCTTTTTTCTTCTTTTTCCAGAGCACTAGTCAATGTGTACATGCAATGCACGTTAATTTGGAAGTATATTAAGTGCACGCAGATATTAAGTAGGATATTATTTGCATGTATTATGTGATTAGCACTATATTTGCCATGAAATTAACGGCATGCTAAACGTGTTGAGCGCTCCACATTGAAGCAATCTAGGTCGTTGGATTGACATGATTTGATAACCGGGATTAATTGGACCTGCACTTTTGGATCTTTTTATATTGGTATATATGTTTGTGTGGTTGCCCAGATATTATTTACTTTCCTAGCCCTTGAACTTTTTGTATGGACATGGTGATTCCTTTACTTATAATGTTGGTAGAAATCCCATTTCCAGAGGTAAATATCGAAGTTATGCATTTAATCTGAGATACTCAATTAAACTATTACAAGATAGTGAATTTTAAAAAAGAATCTTCCAAGGGATATAAAAATCATTGGTCATTATGAGAGGTGATTAGTAAGGGATAGTAAATTTAAGGGTCACTATGAGAGGTTTGTTCCAATTTTGTTGCGAAAACTCAAATTGTTTACCTGTTCCATACAACAATTGCTTGCAACCCCTGACGTTGTAGATTAGCTGTAGCCCATGTTTATTCATAAGTTTGTCTATCATTTTTCTTCATTTCGAGTTAACTATATTTTTAAGACCATTATTTTTGTTAGTTGCACCAGTCCTACAACTATAAGTAATCGAGATCCAATTATATTTCCTAAAAAAAAGATCATATTGTAGATTACACTAGCTAGATTGTACGCCAACCCATCAGCCTCAAGGTGTGCTATTTTCCATTCGCCATAAAAAGAGTGTCATCTTCCCTACCTCTACTTGAGAACATAATTTTCATAAAAAAAATTATACTGATTTTTTGTTCTTAATTTCGCAAACACCATCTCTCAAACCTTCAACCATGGATACATATACACTTTCTTCTTCGGTGACTTGCCCTTATTAACTTGCTATTTTATTCCCACAACAAGCATTGTTCAATTGAGTGCATTCCCTTTTCGAAAAAATTGAGTGCATTCAGTATAGAATTGCTCTGTCCTGCTGAGGGACTTTTTGTATCACTTGATTTAAGATCCATACATGCAGGTTTGTTCCCTACATTGTTTTCTCAGATTAAAGACACGTACATTTGGATGAATTGTGAAGGCCTACACTAGCTGCCATAAAAGCAATGGACATGCAGGGGCAGCAGAAGCTGATGCGGCAGTGCTCCATAGAAGACATATATCTAACGCAAGGGAGCTCATAAAACGCAAGAAAGAGCCTCTATGTTCATACATGTCAACCGGATGAAGTCACACAAAGTTATTTGATTGTCATATATTTTGTGCCACAATCAGCTATAGTTTGCCATGGTGCAAAGAGTCCAGCAAAGCTGGTCCAATCTAGGGTTAAGAGGTATCAGAAATAAAACTGCAAGTGTTGTTTGTCCTATAGGTCATACTCACTTGGAGGTCAACCCTCAAAACAGGGTGCGTAGTTGGCAACACTGTCGACACAGTAGTGCAGAAACATACCCTACTGTCGGGAAAAGCACTGAATATTCCAGTTTCAATATCAGCGGAATGATTCTAGGCGCCTCCTTTTTGGACAGGCCGCACGTCCTCTCGTGGAGTGTGTAGAAAAGGTATGGGATGTGACTCAATTGTATTCCTCATAGTTGGTCACAATATATACACGAGATGTCTTGCGTGACAAGGAAACTAATCCTACCATGTCTCTACGAGTCAACTATCCAAGGCTAGAGAGTATAGGAAGATTAATACAAATACAAATATGTCACATTCAACACCCGCCCCCCGCACGCGCTGTGGAAGTGTCGTCGGCGGCGATGCAAAGACTGAAACGAAACTCCTAGAATGCAGTGGTTGGAAGCCCTTTGGTAATAATGTCGGCAAACTGTTGGGTGGTCGGTACATGAAGAACACGGAGCTGACCCAACTGGACCTTCTCGCGGACGAAGTGAGCATCAAGTTCAATGTGCTTGGTGCGCTTATGCTGCACCAGATTGGCCGCGAGGTAGGTAGCCGAAACATTATCACAGAAAACCATCATAGCTTTCAGGATTGTGACCCGAAGTTCACCAAGTAGTAGACGCAGCCAACATGTTTCGGCAACAACATTGGCGATGACACCGTACTCGGCCTCAGGACTCGAGTGGGAGACGGTCGGCTGCCGCTTAAAGGACCATGAGATGAGAGTGTCACCGAAGAAGACACAATATCCCGACATGGATTGTCGAGTGTTAGGACAGCCAGCCCAATCCGCATCAGTGTAGGCAAAAAAAGCTCGGTGGAGGCGGATGTACGAAGACCAGGGCCGTAGGTCGGTGTGCCGCGAATATACTAGAGAATGCGCTTGACCAGAGACCAATGAACATCACGAGGCGAGTGCATGTGCAAGAAAACTTGCTGCATGGCAAACTGAATGTCTGGTCTGTGAGTGTGAGGTACTGAAGAGCACCAATAATACTATGGTAGGGAGCGGCGTCAGTGGTAGGCTGTCCAGCAGTGGCAGAGAGCTTCCGCTTGGCCTCTGCAGGAGTAGCAGCAGGTTTGCAGTCGGTCATGCCAGCACGATCCAATAGATCAAGAGCATATTGTCCTTGATGATGAAAAAATCCAGAGGCATCACCTCGCACATTAATGCCAAGGAAGAAGTGCAACGCGCCCAAGTCCTTCAGCCGAAACTCAGAACCAAGGCGGCCAATGATGTCGCAAAGTAGATCCCTGCGAGAGGCGGTGATGACGATATCATTAACATACAGAAGAAGCATGGCGACATGATCAGCTCGATGAAGCACAAATAACGACGAGTCGGAGGTGGTGCTGCGAAACCGAGAGCAGTGAGGAATGCTGCAATGCAATGATACCACGCACGAGACCCCTGTTTCAGGCCATAGAGAGACCGTGACAGCAGGCAGCCGTCATCAGGCCGAGTGGGATCAACAAAACCAACTGGCTGCTGACAAAGAACACGCTCTCAAAGATGACCGTACAGGAAGGCGTTGTTGATGTCAAGCTGGTGAATAGGCTAGTGACAAGATGCGGCGAGCTGAAGATCAACACGAATCGTCCCGGGTTTAATGACCCGGCAGAAGGTCACTGAGAAGTCAACACCGGCACGTTGTGTAAATCCGCGAATGACCTAATGAGCCTGGTACCTGTCTAGAGAGCCATCCGAGAGAATTTTATGCCGAAATACCCACTTGCCATTAATGATGTTGGCGCCGGGAGGGCAAGGGACCAACATCAAGGTCCTGTTGGCGACAAGAGCATCATACTCAGTGCGCATGGCCGCGAGCCAGTGCGGGTCGCTCAATGCAGAGTGCACCGAGCGCCGTACTGGGGAGATGGCCGTGACACTGAGGTTGTGGTAGCGGAGGTTCGACCGATGAATCCCGACCTTAGCACGCGTCACCATGGAGTGATGAGGTGGCGGAGGCGGGGTCAAGGCAATCGTCGAGGCGGGGAAACAACCGTGGGTGCAGAAGACAATGAGGACGAGGCCGCGGAGCAGACCGCAGTCGACGAGGTGGCAATCGAGGCCACAGGCGAAGCCACAGAAGGCAGCGGTGACGAGATCGCGGACGAGGCCGCGGGTGGCGAAGACGGGTCCGCGAATGAGACCGCGGAGAGTGACGACGAGCCGGCGTCGACGCGGGTGAGGGCTCCCGGGGTGCTGCATAGGGCGACGTCGCGATGGAGAAGACGGTCGAGAGCTCGGCCGTGGACGGCGATGACACGCCTGCATGGGACGGTGCCGAAACCAATGGAGATGGGGTCGACTCCTCTTGAGCCGGCGGAGGCGAGGCCGGTTCCACCACAGCCGGCGAGGGAGGTCCTGTCGAGGGAAGCGAACGGGCTGCCTGAGGAGCATATGGCCGCGACGCAGGAAGCACAAGGGCACCGCGCGACCGAGGAGGAGCGGCCTCCGAAGATGATGCCGCTGGCGAAGCTACCTGCTCAAAAGGGAAGGCAACCTCATAAAATTAAACATGCTGCGAGACGAACACACGACGAGAGATGGGTCGTAGCCACAAAAGCCTTTGGTGTTGGGTTGGTAGCCAAGAAATACACAAGCGAGAGACCGACGCGCAAGTTTGTGCGGAGCGGTGGCGGTAATGTTAGGGTAACATAAGCAACCGAAGACGTGAAGATCGTCATAGGATGGAGGAGACCCGAACAAGAGATGATGAGGGGTATAGCTCCATCATGGTTTGCAAGGCCGGATGTTAAGGAGAAGCATGGCGGTAGCGAGGGCATCTGGCCAAAACCATGCGGGAATGTGTGCAGGGAAAAGCAACGCACGAACACTCTCATTGAGGGTGCGGAGGACACGCTCAGCGCTACCATTTTCTTGGGATGTATATGGACATGTGAGACGAAAGATGGTGCCATGAGTGAGAGAAGATGTCGAATGGCGAGATTATCAAATTCTTTTCCGTGATTCATTTGAAGGTGAGCAATGGTGCGATGGAAGTGGGTGTTCACGTAAGCATAAAAGAAGAGAAGGGTGGAGGTGAAGTCGGATTTAGGGCATAGCGGAAAAGTCCAAGTAAAGTGAGAAAAATGATCTAAAATCACACGATGATATGATAAGCCCGAATTACAAGGTACTGGAGATGTCCAAACATCACAATGAATAACATCAAAAGAAAAAGTGGCAATTAATGTAGATGAAGAAAATGGCAAGCGAACGTGTTTGTCGACGCGACAAGCATGACAAGTATGAGCCGCTGATTTATAACATGAAAAGGAAAAGGTTCTCGAAATTTTGTGAAGAGCGTCGGCGCCGGGATGACCAAGTTGAGCGTGCCAAAGCGAGACATCGGCATGGAGAGCAACCGGACCGCCACTTGTCGTAGGACCGCATGGGTAGAGATCATCGAGGGAATCACATCGGTGCAGGCCTCTGGGAGTGAGCATCCTTGACAGAGAAACCAAGAGCATCAAAATCAACAGTGAAAGGATGTTCACGAGTAAGAGTACGAACAAAACATAGGTTTTTCATTAAAGATCGTGAGAAAAGCACATTATTAAGAGTTAAAGATGAAGAGGGAAATAGAAGCGAGGACGAACCATGATAAGTGATGGAAAGAGAGGAGCCATCACCAACCGCGATGCGAGAATTGAAGGGATAGGGGGAGGCACGAGAGAGGATACCGGGGTTAGAAGCCATGTGAGCGGCGGCGCCGGTATCCATGTACCAATCACCACCTCCGTTGTAGTTGCTCGTCGAGGGTGCAACGTGAAGGGCAGAGAGGTGTGTCGGGTCCAAAATACCGTCGGGTTTACTTCCATACGCACCGTAGCCCGGAGGGCGACCGTAGTCCGCGGCGCCGCCATATGCCGCAGGACCGGGGCCGGGCACGGTTAGCAGCGCCTGATGAGAGGCCGGCCGTGCACCAAGGATGCCCGGAGCAGGGGGACGGGGGACGGGCATGGAGTAAGCATGCACGATGCTTGTCCAATGGTTGTACCCTGACAGACAAGGTGGAGTTGGGATTGCCGCGGGGTTCGCGGGAGAACGTTGCACCGTGCTGGAGTTGCGGGGCCAACCCCCACAACCCTTGTGCTTGCGACCACCGGAGGGGGCGGGCGCGGGTGGCGGGGTCGGAGTAGGAGGATGAGGTGCGGGCGAGGCTGGAGGCACACCGTGGCCAGCGGCGAGGCCGATGTGGAGCGTGCACTAGTAGAAAACAGGGCTTTCGTCCAGGCCAGTTTAGCCCATTAGTCCCGGTTCAATCCAGAACCGGGACTAATGTGAGCATTTATCCCGGTTCGTGCGGCTAAGGCATTAGTCCCGGTTCACCTGTGCCCTTTAGTCCCGGTTCGTGCCTCAAACCGGGACTAAAGGGTGCGATGCCCATTAGTCCCGGTTCATGCCTCAAACCGGGACTAAAGAGTAGACCTTTAGTCCCAGTTTGAGGCACGAACCGGGACTAATGGGGTTGAGACCTTTAGTCCCGGTTCATGCCACGAACCGGTACTAAAGGTCCCATTTTCAAACTCTACCCCCCCGCCCCCCCGGTGGATCGCCTTTTCAATTTTAAAAAAAATAAAAGAAAATGATGGAAATGTCAAAAAAATAAAAGAAAATAAGTTTCCCATGTGATATGTGGTCTAGTTGTTGGGAAAATTTGCAAATGTGAATTTCGACTTTATTTGCAAAATCTCTCTGGAATTTGTAAATATGGGCATAACTTTTGCATACTAACTCAGATGAAAAAGTTTTTTATATGAAAAATCATCTACTCGAAAAGTTGCATCCAAATTGTATTCCTCATAGTTGGTCACAATATATACATGAGATGTCTTGCGTGACAAGGAAACTAATCCTACCATATCTCTACGAGTCAACTATCCAAGGCTAGAGAGTATAGGAAGATTAATACAAATACAAATATGTCACATTCAACACCCGCCCCCCGCACGCGCTGTGGAAGTGTCGTCGTCGGCGATGCAAAGACTGAAACGAAACTCCTAGAATGCAGTGGTTGGAAGCCCTTTGGTAATAATGTCGGCAAACTGTTGGGTGGTCGGTACATGAAGAACACGGAGCTGACCCAACTGGACCTTCTCGCGGACGAAGTGAGCATCAAGTTCAATGTGCTTGGTGCTCTTATGCTGCACCAGATTGGCCGCGAGGTAGGTAGCCGAAACATTATCATAGAAAACCATCATAGCTTTCAGGATTGTGACCCGAAGTTCACCAAGTAGTAGACGCAGCCAACATGTTTCGGCAACAACATTGGCGATGACACGGTACTCGGCCTCAGGACTCGAGTGGGAGACGGTCGGCTGCCGCTTAAAGGACCATGAGATGAGAGTGTCACCGAAGAAGACACAATATCCCGACATGGATTGTCGAGTGTTAGGACAGCCAGCCCAATCCGCATCAGTGTAGGCAAAAAAAAGCTCGGTGGAGGCGGATGTACGAAGACCAGGGCGGTAGGTCGGTGTGCCGCGAATATACTAGAAAATGCGCTTGACCAGAGACCAATGAACATCACGAGGCGAGTGCATGTGCAAGAAAACTTGCTGCATGGCAAACTGAATGTCTGGTCTGTGAGTGTGAGGTACTGAAGAGCACCAACAATACTGTGGTAGGGAGCGGCGTCAGTGGTAGGCTGTCCAGCAATGGCAGAGAGCTTCCGCTTGGCCTCCGCAGGAGTAGCAGCAGGTTTGCAGTCGGTCATGCCAGCACGATCCAATAGATCAAGAGCATATTGTCCTTGATGATGAAAAAATCCAGAGGCATCACCTCGCACATTAATGCCAAGGAAGAAGTGCAACGCGCCCAAGTCCTTCAGCCGAAACTCAGAACCAAGGCGGCCAATGATGTCGCAAAGTAGATCCCTGCGAGAGGCGGTGATGACGATATCATTAACAAACAGAAGAAGCATGGCGACATGATCAACTCGATGAAGCACAAATAACGACGAGTCGGAGGTGGTGCTGCGAAACCGAGAGCAGTGAGGAATGCTGCAATGCAATGATACCACGCACGAGACCCCTGTTTCAGGCCATAGAGAGACCGTGACAGCAGGCAGCCGTCATCAGGCCGAGTGGGATCAACAAAACCAACTGGCTGCTGACAAAGAACACGCTCTCAAAGATGACCGTACAGGAAGGCGTTGTTGATGTCAAGCTGGTGAATAGGCTAGTGACAAGATGCGGCGAGCTGAAGATCAACACGAATCGTCCCGGGTTTAATGACCCGGCAGAAGGTCACTGAGAACTCAAAACCGGCACGTTGTGTAAATCCGCGAATGACCCAATGAGCCTGGTACCTGTCTAGAGAGCCATCCGGGAGAATTTTATGCCGAAATACCCACTTGCCATTAATGATGTTGGTGCCGGGAGGGCAAGGGACCAACATCAAGGTCCTGTTGGCGACAAGAGCATCATACTCAGTGCGCATGGCCGCGAGCCAGTGCGGGTCGCTCAATGCAGAGTGCACCAAGCGCGGTACTGGGGAGATGGCCGTGACACTGAGGTTGTGGTAGCGGAGGTTCGACTGATGAATCCCGACCTTAGCACGCGTCACCATGGAGTGATGAGGTGGCGGAGGCGGGGTCAAGGCAATCGTCGAGGCGGGGAAACAACCGTGGGTGCAGAAGACAATGAGGACGAGGCCGCGGAGCAGACCGCAGTCGACGAGGTGGCAATCGAGGCCACAAGCGAAGCCACAGAAGGCAGCGGTGACGAGATCGCGGACGAGGCCGCGGGTGGCGAAGACGGGTCCGCGAATGAGACCGCGGAGAGTGACGACGAGCCGGCGTCGACGCGGGTGAGGGCTCCCGGGGTGCTGCATAGGGCGACGTCGCGATGGAGGAGACGGTCGAGAGCTCGGCCGTGGACGGCGATGACACGCCTGCATGGGATGGTGCCGAAACCAATGGAGACGGGGTCGACTCCTCCTGAGCCGGCGGAGGCGAGGCCGGTTCCACCACAGCCGGCGAGGGAGGTCCTGTCGAGGGAAGCGAACGGGCTGCCTGAGGAGCATATGGCCGCGACGCAGGAAGCACAAGGGCACCGCGCGACCGACGAGGAGCGGCCTCCGAAGATGATGCCGCTGGCGAAGCTACCTGCTCAAAAGGGAAGGCAACCTCATAAAATTAAACATGCTGCGAGACGAAGACACGACGAGAGATGGGTCGTAGCCACAAAAGCCTTTGGTGTTGGGTTGGTAGCCAAGAAATACACAAGCGAGAGACCGACACGCAAGTTTGTGCGGAGCGGTGGCGGTAATGTGAGGGTAACATAAGCAACCGAAGACGTGAAGATCGTCATAGGATGGAGGAGACCCGAACAAGAGATGATGAGGGGTATAGCTCCATCATGGTTTGCAAGGCCGGATGTTAAGGAGAAGCATGGCGGTAGCGAGGGCATCTGGCCAAAACCATGCGGGAATGTGTGCAGGGAAAAGCAACGCACGAACACTCTCATTGAGGGTGCGGAGGACACGCTCAGCGCTACCGTTTTCTTGGGATGTATATGGACATGTGAGACGAAAGATGGTGCCATGAGTGAGAGAAGATGTCGAATGGCGAGATTATCAAATTCTTTTCCGTGATTCATTTGAAGGTGAGCAATGGTGCGATGGAAGTGGGTGTTCACGTAAGCATAAAAGAAGAGAAGGGTGGAGGTGAAGTCGGATTTAGGGCATAGCGGAAAAGTCTAAGTAAAGTGAGAAAAATGATCTAAAATCACACGATGATATGATAAGCCCGAATTACAAGGTACTGGAGATGTCCAAACATCACAATGAATAACATCAAAAGAAAAAGTGGCAATTAATGTAGGTGAAGAAAATGGCAAGCGAACGTGTTTTTCGACGCGACAAGCATGACAAGTATTAGCCGCTGATTTATAACATGAAAAGGAAAAGGTTCTCGAAATTTTGTGAAGAGCGTCGGCGCCGGGATGACCAAGTTGAGCGTGCCAAAGCGAGACATCGGCATGGAGAGCAACCGGACCGCCACTCGTCGTAGGACCGCATGGGTAGAGATCATCGAGGGAATCACATCGGTGCAGGCCTCTGGGAGCGAGCATCCTTGACAGAGAAACCAAGAGCATCAAAATCAACAGTGAAAGGATGTTCACGAGTAAGAGTACGAACAAAACATAGGTTTTTCATTAAAGATCGTGAGAAAAGCACATTATTAAGAGTTAAACATGAAGAGGGAAACAAAAGCGAGGACGAACCATGATAAGTGATGGAAAGAGAGGAGCCATCACCAACCGTGATGCGAGAATTGAAGGGATAGGGGGAGGCACGAGAGAGGATACCGAGGTTAGAAGCCATGTGAGCAGCGGCGCCGGTATCCATGTACCAATCACCACCTCCGTTGTAGTTGCTCGTCGAGGGTGCAACATGAAGGGCAGAGAGGTGTGTCGGGTCCAAAATACCGTCGGGTTTACTGCCATACGCACCGTAGCCCGGAGGGCGACCGTAGTCCGCGGCGCCGCCATATGCTGCAGGACCGGGGGCGGGCACGGTTAGAAGCGCCTGATGAGAGGCCGGCCGTGCACCAAGGATGCCCGGAGCAGGGGGACGGGGGACGGGCATGGAGTAAGCATGCACGATGCTTGTCCAACGGTTGTACCCTGACAGACAAGGTGGAGTTGGGATTGCCGCGGGTTTCGCGGGAGAACGTTGCACCGTGCTGGAGTTGCGGGGCCAACCCCCGCAACCCTTGTGCTTGCGACCACCGGAGGGGGCGGGCGCGGGTGGCGGGGTCGGAGTAGGAGGATGAGGTGCGGGCGGAGCTGGAGGCACACCGTGGCCAGCGGCGAGGCCGATGTGGAGCGCGCGCGGCGTGGGTCGCCTTCCGAGCAGAGTGGCGAAGGCGCTTCTCCTCCATGCGAAGATACGTGACGGCCTTGGCGTACACCGGCATGACGAGGGAGAGGTTGGCGGCGGACTAGCCGAGGTTTGGGTGGAGGCCCCGAAGGAGGTTCGTGAGGAGGACGGAGTCGTCGATGGTCATGCCGGCGTCGCGCAGCTCATCGGCGAGAACCTTCAGCCACGTGCAGTACTCATCGATCAAGAGATCGTTTTGGTGCAGAGTGAAGAACTTCCCTTGAAGAAAAACACGGCGTTGGAGTTGAGTGTCGAGGAAGAGGTCGCACAACCGTGTCCACATAGCGTACGCCGATGGGTCACGGGAGTTCACCATGTCGAAGAGGCCCTCTGAGATTGTGAGAAATAGCCACTTGATGATGCAACCGTCCACGGCAAGCCACTTGTCATCATCCTTCATGTCGCGGATGTCGATGCTCCCGTCAACCTGCTCGATGAGACGGTAGGAGCTGAACAAGAGCGCGAAGTAGTTGCGCCATCCGTTGTAGGATGGCGAGTCGAGGTCGAGGATGACGGGAACGTGATCTTTGATATGAAGCTCGTTGAGGCCATCGGAGGTGAACATTGCGCCAGCGAGGGTACCGGCGTTGGATGGATAGGCCTTGGAGCGGGACATGGTGGCGAGGGGAGGAAAGGTAGGGGCGGCAGTGGTGTTAGGGTTTAGGTGGTGACTGGGGAGGGGCGGCGGTGGTTACGGGAAGAAGTAGCGGCGGCGGTGTTGGGTTTGGGAAAGGCGGCGGCGGCTACAGAGGGAGTAGCGGCGGCGGCGTAGGGTTTGGAAGGAGGTAGCGATGGTTACAGAGGGAGGAGCGGCCGCGACACTAGGGTTTGGGAGGGGTGGCAGTGGCGGCTACAGGGAGGAGCGTCGGCTGCGTGGAGCGGAAGCTGGGGAGATCGTGATGAAAACTGATACCATGTAGAAAAGATATGGGATGCAACTCAATTGTATTCCTCGGAGTTGGTCATAATATATACACGAGATGTCTTGCGTAACAAGGAAACTAATCCTACCATATCTCTAGGAGTCAACTATACAAGGCTAGAGACTACAGAAAGATTAATACAAATATTTCACGTTCAACAGAGTGGAAAAGAAACTCCTCCCAAGATGTGCATCCTCACCCATCTACCATCTTTGCAGGCAAACAACCACTGCTCCAACTCGTGCAACCATCTACAATGTTGGTACTAATAACGATGCGGCGACATTGAAAAAGATCACCAAGTTAGGGTTAGTTTTGACTAATTTAGCTGCTACATCTACTCATCTAAGCCTTAGTAATCAAGCGGCTGGATCAGAAAAGTAGAACACCAGGCTCATCACGGGCCTGCTGGAATCAACCAGTGTCCCGTGTCTCTTGGATATACCTCTTCCGCCTGTATATCCAGCCGTCAAGATCAACCAATCTGGCTAATAGGGTATTATTCGCAAGCAAGCTTATCACGTTAGTTCTCCACGGCCAAGGCAACGAAAGCCAGCTTCACACTACTTGTTAGCAGCCAAAAGCATAGGACAGGTCAAGACCATCTGGAAACAACTAATTTTACAAGACCTTGATACATGTATTTCATTTCTCTACCCAACATCATCAAACTCAAAATTTTATAGGAAAGGCATCTACAGCCAACAGCAAATTTGGCTCCTCAAACCTCCGCGGACTCACCCGAGCGCGTCCGTGGGCATTGACTGGGCACGCCTAATATCTTTCCTCCCACGGCCGCGTCCCTCATATCTAAAACCCCAAACCCATGCAACTCTACGTAAAGTGAACATGATCAGCACATAGTTCATCCCATACAGTCGGATCATAGCTCATCACCGGACAAAAGGGTCATGATTCATGCACGGACACTGCAAATTCATGTATAAACTACCAAAAAACATAAATAAGACGTAGATAAAACGTGGAAGGGCGGAGGACATCACCATTTCCTCGCTGTCCCCTTCCCCTTGCGGTCAGCGGCACGCCTGTGCAATGTTCTAAATAGCGGGCTATGGCATATAGCGGTGACCCTTAAAAACAGCTATAACTGGGCTATAGCAAGGCTATAGCGGCAAATTGTACATGAAATCATTTAGCGGCAACATGCTCAAACAGTTATAGCGGGGCTATAGCGGGCTATTTAAAACTATGCCTGTGCCACTCCTCCACGCGTCAGCCTGCGACCGTGCATCGTTGTCGGAGCTGGAGGTGGAACCGTCCTTCGGGTCGGAGACGTCGGGGCACATTTGGCACGTCAGCGTCTGGAGCAGGTGGTCCTGCTCCATCACATGGCGGGCCACATCCTTGTTTGACTCGCACTCCGACAGCTCCATAGCGAGCCGGAGCGCGTTGACATTCTTGCAGCGGAAGCACCACACATTCTATTCTGCCATCATGAGAGAGTGGCGGAGGACCGACTCGAGGAGCGCCGGCTCGGGATCCTCCTGCACGCTCACGCATGTCAGGCTCACGGCCAGCGCCTCCCCCGCTGTCGCCTCGTGGCAGGCTGTCCATGCCTCCAATTAGGTAAATCAAACCCAAGCACATTGCAAATTTTGGTCTCCAGTGCCCGTCCAACTAGTCGGTATGACGCCACTATGAGATATTCATTAAAATAGGTTTTCTATTTTTTAGTTGTCATTTTGGTTGAATCTAATTATATATATAGTTTTGTAGTTGGCAAGGCCACAATGTGAAACAAAGGTACTAATAAATCAACAAGAAAGGTACTGAAGTTGTAGTATACTGCAAGTCTGCAACTAAGATGTACCCAGAAAAAATTGGTTATAAAGCTTCAGTAATAGATACAAGGTATGCTAGTGTGCCACCAAGTTGATGAGCATATTTGTGCCACCGAAAGTAGTAGGATGCACCGGGCATACAGACTTCTAAATATGTAAAGACGTCAGAATTCTAAGACATGCATGCACCCTAACTTATGTAGTCTTGCCATAAGCTTATATTTTGCGTCGATAAATTCAGTGATTGTTGTTCATATTATATGTAAAAACACTACATATGTTTTGAGGATTAGGAGGCATCAAAGGAAAAACCAATATCGATTGTACATCCCCTAAGTTCCGGTAACTTCTAGCCCAACACCATGTGTGAGATCATGCCGCCCGATCATCCCTTTGAACTTATCCTCTCTGACCACCACCATGCCGACATGGTACCCGAACACGCACTCGACACAGCCTATGGAGAGGTTAGAGCGTGTCGCAGTAATCCTAGACAGTCTGTGTTCTGGAGGTAGCTCAGAGGTTGGCGGCGGTGTTATGGTGGGCCCCGAGAAAGAGCGTGACCATCTCCGACGTTTAGACAACAACGAAGGAATGCGTGGATCCAAACTAAAGCCGCATCACTGTTGGACACACACAGGAGAAGAACACACCGAGTCTCGTGCACACGCACTTGTGATAATCTCATGTTCACTCTACACCAAAAATAAACAACATGACTTCAGAGCTTTATAACACAGCTCATGCACACACACGGCCATGCCTAACAGCCTGATCCACTAATACAGCTCCACTAACCGCACTAGCATCAAAAGCTTAAGTCACTTCCAAGTCCCTGGAGGTCAGATCACTCGTTGCATGCCGTAACTAACCCCGCCGGCTTATATCTCCACGTCAATATCCTCTCTGGCGACACTGGGGGATACCCTTGCCGCGTCGCCCGGGGTACTCCAGACCTCCTCCCCCGCTGCGCCTCCACCGGAGGGGGCGGCAGCGAAACCGGGCGTGCCCTGGGAAGGCGGCGACGAGGCAATTTCTCTCTGTGTTGGCCCGGTGGACTTGGGCGGAGCTCGCGGCGGACGATTGTCCTGGTGGGTCGCAGCGGACGACTGTTCTGGTGGGGCGCGGCTGTCTGGCATCAGGCAGCCCGTGTTGCCTGCGTGGCGGTGTCCCTCTCGCTGCAGGTCAGCCCCTGGGTGGAGCTGGGTTGTGGCCTCGAGGTGGCATGGGGTGGGCGAGATCTGGAGCCGACATCCCGCTCCCGGTGCCTGGCTGGCCTGCTCTGGTGGTGCGCGCTTCCCAAGCGGTCTGAGATGGGTCCTGTCGGCGCGGTGCGGATGAGCGGAGGTGGTGGCTAATGGATGTGGCAGAGGTGGTTGCTGGTGAATGTGGCAGAGGTGTGCCGGCGTGGAAGGCAGGGTCGTGGTGCCACCAGGTCCGGCGTGTTGGATTCGGCTCTGCCCCAGGTAGCCTTGTTGCGTTGTTTTCATCCTCAGGGCATGGTGGAGGGGGTGCGAGCTCGATCCGAGCAGATCTGGCCGATGTCGTGGTCGAGCTACTGTGATGCAAAACGCGACTCTTCATGTTGCGGTGGTTGATCTACTCTTGCTGCTGCCATGCGCGATGGGTTCTTCGATCTGGGTTGGGAGAAATCCTTGATTCGAGATGAGACTGACAACGGCGATGCCCATGGGCACCGTTCCCTCTTTGGAGGCGTTGTGTTGGACCCGGTCGGACTCCCTTCCTCAAGCTCGGGGGAAACCCTAGGTCCGGCCTCCGGACCGGGTGGCGATGGCACTATGGCGTTGTTACCTTCTTGAAGGCGTCCTCTTGTTGCTTGAGGAGTCTCGATGGTGTGGCTCGAGTCAGTAACGACTTCTGCTCCAGGTGTGGCCTCCTGGGCACAATGTACGTCATCTCCGGTGCGCTATCGACGACACCTTCCCTTGGTCCGCCCGGTCCCTGACGTTCACTTTGCCGATTTCCAGCTGGCGCAAATTGGTGGCTGTACTTTGGTTTGTGTTGGCCTTGGATCTTGGTCTTGTTGTAGAGGTCTCGGCGTTGGTTGTGACGTGGCTAGGTTGCTCTGTGGCTTGCCTCATCGTCCTTGGCATGAGGTTTGACTAGGGAAGCATGTATCTTAGTAGGTTGGGTGTGTGTGTGTGGTGGATGTGGAGGTTAATTCTCGTGATCACCGTTGTAATGGTCGGAAGACCTTGTATGCGGCTTCTTTGCCGCTTTTTTTTTAATGCGATGATACACATGCTTGTGCGTATTCAAGAAAAATGATCCTCTCTGACTTTGCCGCTTAGAATCCACGCAACACTGGTTGGTGTCATTACCACATTCATGCAGATCGAAATAACCCAACGGTACACACACTAGTGTCATTGCTACACCTGCACGGAGGTAATATCACCAGTGATGCTTAAACTTAGCACCGATGTGGAGGGAAATGAACGATGAAAATTGTAGCAAGCACCTGACCTCTTGACATCGCTGTAGAAAAGCACCTTACCTAGCCATAGCGCAAACCGTATTTCAATGTCCAGAAATAATAACAACCCTTAATAACATTTGTAGGAACACGTTCGTGGGTTTTACATGGGCTGCAGTCTGTGCAGCCCATTTCCATATGTTAGCTTTTTTATTTGTAAATTATAATCACAGTAACAAGAGTAAAATAACTTATTTAAAAACGTTCCTATAATTTCTAAATATATTCACTTATTCACATGTGGATTATACTTAAAACATTTAGTTAATACAAAATTATTAATTGTAATAAACGTAAAAAAAGGTACCTAATGGCTTATATTTAAATTATACATAATTATGATACAAACATTTTCATTAATATTCACTTGTGATAAATTTCACTCGTAGCATATATTCTTAATTTCTATATAATTGAAATATAGTCAGATGTATATATTTATAAAAAAGTTACACTTTAAGTTTGGCATAGTACAGAATAATTTTAAATTATAGAAAAAATAATAAAAAACAAACTTATATTGTATGAAAATGCACATACAACTATTCAAATACTTGTATAACTAAAATAATATTTATGAATTATAATTTTGAAAGTATTAGTATTGTTCTCAATTATTTAAACACTTTATCATCATAAGTACATACTTATTTATATGATTTTTCTGAAATAGCACGTAATACTTTCTAAAATTACTTGAACATTTTTGTATGTATTTTTTGTAACATAAGAATGTTCAAATTTATTTTTGTTACTGTCATTATGATTTATATACTTTTTATAAATAATAAAAAACGCTAACATGTGCATAATGGGTTGCACAGACTGCGGCCCATTTAAACCACACGGGCGTGTTCCCTTGTAAATATATCCCGTGATTATCCTTTGTGGATATCAAAACATGAATTGTCTTGAGGACTTGTGGTTAGCGCTGGTTGTTTGGATGCACTTTTATTGTTGATTTTCCTTTATCCAGACATTGGGGCCTACCGGTCACAGAGACTTATATAAAATAAGCCATCTGTTGGAAGTTGGTCCCATGCCACTGGTGCATGGTAATTAAAATACTGTTTCACGTCAGGTTATCACCACATTTGCAGGCTCATGTCAAGTTCTATAACCAGCACATTTATGGCAAGTTTAAGCACCACCGATGATATTACCTTCACCTTGGGTCACTTTCAAGGACCTGGGGTCATATCACTCGGCGCATGCCACAACGGATTGCGCCCGGTTATATTTCCACGTCAATATCCTCTCTGACCTGCCACTTGGACTCCACGCAGTACTGGTTTGTGCCATTACCACATTCGTGCAGATCGGAACAACCGAAACAGAACACACACTATTGCCATTGCTAGACATGCATGGTGTCATGCGAGACTCACAAATTGGCACGACAAATCTTGCCATGCACAATACTTTCTAATCTGCTTGACTTATTTCAAATCAGCCAACACACTACTAGTTTGGACGACCTAACTAAATGCATAGAGGAAAAAACTTGAACTTTTTTCCGGGGACTTGCTGCCTCCGTTTTTAAATATAATCTTTTTAGAGATTACACTACAAACTACATACTCCCTCCGTCCGAAAATACTTGTCGGAGGAATGGATGTATCTAGACATATTTTAGTTCTAGATACATCCATTTTCATGCATTTCTTCGACAAGTATTTTCTGACGGAGGGAGTACATCGTATATGGACATATTTTACAGTGTAGATTTACTCATTTTATTTTGTATGTAATCCATTGTGAAATCTCTAAAAAGGCTTATATTTAGGATGGAGTAAACATCATGAAGAGTTATTCGACAAGGTTAATTCCAACAATCACTGGGCCGTACCTGCATATTCTATTGATTAGCTTGTTGGTTCGTTGTTTCTTTTTTTCTGTTCATGCGGCTCAAAATGTGCAGCTACACACTGAACAGGTACCTATATGCTGCAATAGAAATATGACTACATGTTTTAGAGTGGAGTAAGTTGCAGCCTATGAGTGAATTAGTTGATTAACTCCCACTGATATACAATGAGGGTGGGGGACTGGGGGTTACCCGCCAACTAGTTATTCCCTTTAAGAACCCTGCTGGTCATTTGAATTTGTATCAAAGATGACCGTATCATGCTAATCGGGCTGGGAGTTTTAGTCTGGTATTAGAAGAATAGTGGGCCCATGACCAAGGAATAAGATAGTTATGAGGGAAGTGAGCTTGACCACATACTTTCTCCGTCCCGAAATACTTGTCATTGAAATGGATGTTTCTAGATGTATTTGAGTTCTAGATACATCCATTTTCATCCATTTTGATGACAAGTAATTCTGGACGGAGGGAGTACTACGCTATGTGTTCATCTTTGCTGAGTTTTGCTAGTTTGAATCTCGAGCTGAAATTACAGTGAACCAAGCGGTAACAGGTTGCTGAGTGCGTTGGTCTTGCACGTACCCGTAAACAATATTAAGTTTGTCAGTTGTCACCCTAGACGAGCCAAGGCAGCTAGTACCAACAAGCTCATCACTAGGCCAACCTAACCTCCTCCGCTAAATTATGTGCTATTAAGAGTCCACCAATTATCGAATTTCCTGTATTCCGGCCGAATGGATTACAAGCGGAATCAACACGATTCCAGACAAATCAAGAACCTTGATCATGACTGACGTGCTACACCACCATAGGGATTTAAGGACCATACATGCAGGGCGGCTCCCTGCACTTTCCTCCCATTTGGGTGAGGGCCTACGTCTGTTTTTTTCTTTAAATGCAGGGCCTACATGAGCTGTCGGAAACTGTAGGGCACATGCGGAGGCAGTGACCCATCCAAGACATCTCCATGTTCCAAAAAAGCAACGAAGACCCTTCGTAACAATATACACGTCCATAGAATGAGGTTTGCAAAATTATCAAATTTCTGAATACATTTTTGTGTCACAGTCATATATCGTCTACGCTCATACCTCAAAGACCACCAAAGACGGTTCAATTTAGGGTTAGGAGGTATCGGTAATAAGACGACATGTCTTATGTGACCTACAAGTCACACTCGTTCGAAGGGCAGCGCTTGGTCACTGTCATTCGGTGGGCAACATCATTGATGTCGTCATGCTAAAAGATATCATTGTACGTAAAACTCCAGTGAAAGTTCTTGACTAAGCTATTGCAGAAAGATTTAAGCATGCCGTAGCAACTCCGACCAAGCTCTGTATCGCCTATCTCCCTTCATGGCTGGCCAACGGCTGCTACTGCAACTCGTGCAATGAACTACCCAGCCTTGAGCGTACGTCCAAAGCACCATGCACGGCAATTCTGGGACGAATCACGTATGATGTGGTGGCCTTTCCCAGAGTACTTAGTTCGAAACAAACACTGAGTATTATTAGTGCTGCCCCTTTCAATCCGAATAAATTAAACACTAGCCACGTTACGAGCGTGTGCTGTTGCAATACTAGATCGTATCCCATGTCTTGTGCGCGTACATGTTTTGTGTGCGTTTGCAGCCGGGGAGATCAGTCGATCTGGCTGAGCTTTCGATAGCTTGCTAGGTTGCTTCTCACATGACACATCATCTAAATTGTTTTGATAATTGGACGGGGATGAAACAATTACATTTCTAGCTCCCCTTTTGTATTGCTGAAAAATATGCATAACAGTGTTTTTACCATCAATCCGATATCATATTGTCGCAATAGGCTTCTTCCCTTGAAATAGACGTTCATGGCTCTTTGCCCAGATTCCCCACGGCGGCACTTCATCTGCTCCACTGTCAGGCTTGCCAAACCTGTCATTGAAGAAACCGGCCTTGGTTGACCTCCATGTTGTTGTTCAGTGAGATTTTGTAGAGAGGCCAGTCAAAGTACTCCATTGGCTCGAAAGAAAAGAAGTATGATCTAATATGTATTCCATGGCCTCAAAAGAAAAGGAAGAGTATCTAAAAATGATGGGAAGAGAAAAGAAGTGCAAGCTCACGCTCACAATTGTACTAGCTAGTGTTGTTCGACTAATTTTGCATTTGCTTCACATACCAAGCAAGATGGGTTCACTTCGACACCAGCGACACCTAACCTGATAGACCATCCAGGAGAAGAAACACATGTACTCTGGATAGAAGATACACAGGGAAGAAGCATCCCACGACATCACATGATAGGGGAGGCTGCCCACATGGAGATCAACTGTCTGGCATTGTAGCAGATCATCCCGCGTACTGTTACTAATGTCCAATGATGAAGCTACCAGATCCAAAATGCAACTAAGCTGCCTGAAGCGCGTTCTCATTGCGCCCAGTTATGGGTGATAAAAAAAGTGTGTCAACAGGGTCTTCAGCAACCTTGAGATACGCATTGCGAGGTTGGGCGCTTGGCCCTCCACTCTGGATGGTTATACACCCGCGCTACCACATACCCATAGCCAATCGGGCGCCATAGTGACAACCTTGATGTGTGTTTATCATGATAAGGTAAATGACCTGGTGTTGTGGTCAACAAAAAATTTATAAAGACATTGGCTAAAGAATTATTTCCATCGCATCAGGACAAACACGAACTTGTGCCCATCAAGTCATTAAGTTAGTGATACTCATTGACCACCTGTAGCAAATATGTGAACCTATACCGCAATTGAAGTGATCCATAGAAATTGTGTTTTCCAGTAACATGTGTTACTCCTGCTCCTGGCTTCCTATGGTAATCAACCCTATCTAACGACAATCAAGAAGACATTCAGTTTGCTTCCTTGTCAGTGGGCGTTTTCTTTTGTCTCATACTCTCACGACCGGCTGTCGATTTATACCAGATTCAATGATTCTCTTCTCTCCCATGTCCCTTCTATACCCCTCTCCCTCTCGACCTAGGAACATGGCGAGCTAGTAGATGATGTCGTGCCCGCTGCCCACTTGTTATTGCCGCACCCACTCAACCTCATGTTGACATGGATTTTGACCGAGATAAATAAATGTATAAAATATAAATTCAAAACAACAAAAATAAAAGGTTCGATGATAAAAAGAATTAATCAATCAACAACTCAATCAACCCAGACATCGACGACCGGCAGCTCCAACTTTGTTGATGTACATTGCAAGAGAAAGTTATAAGCCTCGCAACGACCTAGTCCATCGCGATCTCCCGAGAGCACCGTCCGCTGAAACCGCCCTTATGGAATCATCGTTGTCGCGGGGGCCCCGCCACGCGCAGCTCCGACTTCTCTGTCGTAGCGAGAAACAAACATAGGCGCACCCATTGACGCACTGGGCCGTCGGGACCAGGAGGATTACCTGCGACCAACTCTGCATGTCCACCCTAGGGAAAACGCGAATGGAAACTAGTCTTCAAGATGACTTCCATAAGGGAAAAGCGACCCGGGAACGACGACATCAGCCGACCCCGCTACAGCAGCGCAAAAGGCTTTCACCCAAAGACAAACCTCGAAGACGGACAAGGCCGGAGAGTACCATGACGACCCTGCGGGAAGGAGGAACAACACCCACAGGCGCCGCGCCGTCGGCGTAAATATCACGGCATATTAACAAAATACATAGACGATATAATTGGTGACTAAAGAAAATTTAGCATCAATTAAATCTTTAGTTGGTACGAGCATGCGTCATGTACCAATGCATGCATGCAGGCTTGGCAGCGTACATGCACGAACGTATGGGGTGTGGCCCTCACAGCCCATCATTAATTTGTTTGAGCTAATCAACACAGTCCCATGCATATGCAAAGGCTGCTCCGATTAAACAATCAAGTAAGAAGCCTATACGTGCCTTGTAGCAGGCCCATCTTTAAATGGAGCTTGATCAAGGGAAGTCATTAAACTAATTGGGCCAGAGGGCCATGCGCGCTCCCGCCGAAGTCCCATCAATCAATTCAGGAGACCAAGTCTGCATCACTCCGTTTCCTACCCACGTTCAACCATCCATCCACGTTCCCGCTCCCACGTCCTGCACGACACCGACGTGCAGGTTGATTCCTTGGCGCGCACGGCAGCCTCCAAAGGCCATTGCTGCACACCCAGCCCTATAAATACCAGGATGCCTGACTGCTCTAGGGTCGGCCGCTGATCATTTCTCCCACTGCTAAATTTACACGCACACACCATATACAGAAAAAGAAGGAGGACGCAGACGACTTGCTTGCTAAGGTTTGAAGGTGAGATTCATGGCTCTCTCATAGCCCCTGATTTGGCCATTGCGGTACAAGTCAGGGAGATTTCTTCTTCCTCCTCTCCTAAAACTCCAGCCTTTGGTTCGGCCATCGCGGTACAAATCAAGGAGCTGTTTCACTTCATAAAATTCTTGTCTTTGGTTCGGCCATTGTGGTACAAACCAAGGTATATGTTTAATCTACTTCAAAATTTCGTCTTTGGTTCGGCCATCGCGGTACAAACCAAAGAATTGATGTTGTATCCACTCCAAACTCTTGCCTTCAGTTCGGACACACAAATCAACAAGCAAGTTTCATCTCCCTAAAATTCTTGCCTTTGGTTTGGCCACTGCGGTACAAACCAAAGTGCATGTTTAATCTACATAAAAAAAATTGTCCTTGGTTCGGCCATCGCGGTACGAGCCAAGGAGCATGCATGTTCCTTTTGCATGTTGCATATGTTTCATCCTAATGATCTCCTTCTTGATTCGGTCCCCTTAGCGATACAGGCCAGGACGATCGTCTCGTTTCTTGGTTTGGTCCCTATCCGCGGATACGAATCAAGACAGTATCATAGGCACGAAAACTTCATAAAAAATTGCCTTAATTTGGTCATAAAAAAATGAATCTTACTAAGTTGGAATGAAATGACGAATATGCTAAATTGAATTCATTCTTGTTCGGTTACGCTACGGACCTTATGTGTCGCGTTAGTTGTAATACGAATAAGAATATATAAAATGGTGCTTCACTTGGTTACGCTACACGAGGGCATTATCTTAATGCTACTCGGTGTTAGTAGTAATACGAGCAGGACAAAACTTATTGAAAATGTGTTCATGTTACACACCCAAAAAACCAAAATCATGCAAAATGGATTATAAAACATGTTGCATCGTAAAAAAACCAATCTTACTTGGTTGCACTACACGCGGGCATTATCATAATGCTACACGGTGTTAGTAGTAATACAAGTAAAATTTTTTTTTAATTAAACAAAGTATTTAGGTCACATATTTGGTCCAAAGTCAAATAAAACATGTCATGAAATGCTCCAACGCTATAAGAGCCTAAACTATTAGCATCATCAAAATTGCACGTCATAAACCAATTTTACTTGGTTACGCTACACGCGGGCACGATATTCGTGTTATGCGATGTTAGTAGTAATACAAGTAAGATAAAATCTAAATAAAACATTCATGCTACATATTTTGGCCAAAGTCATATAAAAGATGTTACAAACATGCTCCAATGCTATAAGGGCCTAAACTATTAGCATCATCACAAATGAATATCACAAACTTACTTTACACATGAGCGCCAATGAAATGACGCTATGTGGAGTTAGTGCTAATACCATGTGAGGGACAAACATAAACAAAAATGATAGATGTCATACGACTCATGCAACACCATAATTGCTCCACAAACCTTTGCTTGGTTATGCTGCACGCGGGCATTATCTTAGTGCCACGCGGTGTTAGTAGTAATACAGGTAAAGCAGAACTTAATAAAAATAAGTTCACTCCATATCCACATATGCATACAAAATTCATGCAAAATACATGATAAGGCATATTTCATGTAGCCCACATAGGCTTTAAACAAATAAAAATATCATAAACAAACTCCATTCGGGTCAAGCTATACGTGTGTGTCATATCATTGCACCGCGTGGTTAGTATTGATACCGTGTGAAGTCAGAGTCAACAAAATATGGCACATATCATATGCACCATAAAAAGCATCAAACTTGTGTCAGAAAGCTTCAGCCCATTACGCTACACACGGGCACCATATCAGTGTCGCGCGGTGATAGTAGTAATGTGATGATGCGAAACTTATTAAAATTGGCATGTCACATATATACATGCCACCAAAACCAAAGATGTCATATAAAATTCCCAAAGGAAAATATATACATATCCTATATGCCAAACCTAGGATAAAACTATGCCTAGTCAAAATCAACCTGCATTCCGCATATAAATGAGGTTGAACACACAAAAATGGTTGCATGCTAGGAAATATATTCCCAAACATCACACATAAAATCATAGAGGAGTACTTGCATGGAACCAAACTTCAAGCTCACCAAGCAGGAGTTCGTCGTCGACCGCGAGGAGGATCTCTCTTGTAGAATGTTGTAATAGGAATGTGATGCAATCCTATGTAATAGATATGTTGGAATTCTTAATCAGGGGTTTTCTCTTCGGAGATGTAATTAACAGACTTTTTATGTAAATGTAAGATTTCTGGAAATAATGTACCTGCGATGTTTGATTCTATTTTCATTTTATGCATTTAAATTTCATTCTGTATCAATGACGTGGACGCGTGTTTCACGCCCGCCATTTTCCCGTCATCAGATTCTGGCACGCCCAGTGGGACCTATTTTTCCCCTCATCAAATACTCGTTGATGCTACCATCCCCTTCATTTCCTTTGTTCTGGTTATTGCCCATATGAATACGAAGGGCTGCGTGGCTTCTTTGGCGATATATGGACCGAATCAAGAAGGAGATCATTAGGATGAAACATATGCAACATGCAAAAGGAACATGCATGCTCCTTGGCTCGTACCGCGATGGCCGAACCAAGGACAATTTTTTTTATGTAGATTAAACATGCACTTTGGTTTGTACCGCAGTGGCCAAACCAAAGGCAAGAATTTTAGGGAGATGAAACTTGCTTCTTGATTTGTGTGTCCGAACTGAAGGCAAGAGTTTGGAGTGGATACAACATCAATTCTTTGGTTTGTACCGCGATGGCCGAACCAAAGACGAAATTTTGAAGTAGATTAAACATATACCTTGGTTTGTACCACAATGGCCGAACCAAAGACAAGAATTTTATGAAGTGAAACAGCTCCTTGATTTGTACCGCGATGGCCGAACCAAAGGCTGGAGTTTTAGGAGAGGAGGAAGAAGAAATCTCCCTGACTTGTACCGCAATGGCCAAATCAGGGGCTATGAGAGAGCCATGAATCTCACCTTCAAACCTTAGCAAGCAAGTCGTCTGCGTCCTCCTTCTTTTTCTGTATATGGTGTGTGTGTGTAAATTTAGCAGTGGGAGAAACGATCAGCGGCCCATATATGGTTCACCATCAACCTGATCGTAGCATCAACGAGAGCAGACCCTCTCAGGTACATCTTAAATAAAATGGTGCTTTCAGGTAGACTGGCTAAGTGGGCGATGTTTTTGTCGCAATTTGATATAAAGTTTGTGCCACATAAGGCCATGAAGGGGCAGGCGTTAGCTAACTTCCTAGCTACACATCCAATACCCGATGATTTCCCCATAGAGGATGACTTGCCGGATGAAGATGTGTTCACTACATCAGTTGCTAGTACATGTTGGCAAATGTACTTCAATGGCGCATGTCGACGATCAGGGGCAGGTGCTGGAGTCGTCTTCGTGACGCCTAGTGAAGGAATAATCCCGTACTCATTCACCCTAACTTCAGCAGTTTCAAATAATTCGGCTGAATATGAGGCTTTGATAATTGGGCTTGAATTAGCTCTGAATATGGGGTTAGATTCACTCACTGTTTATGGTGACTCTCAGTTAGTGATCAACCAACTACTGGGAATTTACATGGTAAAGAAAGAAGAATTAATGCCTTATTTCCAACGAGCCAAAATGCTCATGTCCATGTTTGCTGATCTAAATATTCAGCATGTTATAAGAAGTCAGAATGAAAAAGCTGATGCCTTAGCAGGTTTAGCCGCTAGTATGCCATTAACTTCACATCAAATGATGGACGTTCGTGTTGAAGAATGCAGAATCCTACCTATACTCGCCGAGGAAGAGGAGACGACGACGTCGGTTGCAATGACTGCAGATATCTACGAGATTGAAGTTGGAGACTGGCGAAGCCCTCTCCTGGAATACTTGCTCCATGGATATTTACCTCTAGACTCCACGGAAAGGTCTAGAGTTCGGAAAAGGTCAGTTCACTATACATGTATAAATGATACCTTATATAGGCGTTCTTTCGATGGCATCCTCCTCCGCTGTCTAGCAGGGAATGAAATTGTGGAAGCCTTAAATGAAGTGCACGCCGGGGTGTGTGGGGCGCATCAATCTGGCCCTAAGTTATATTATCAATTGCGACATCTTGGTTACTATTGGCCTACCATGTTTGACGACGCCATGAAATTTGCAAAAAGGTGTCACGAGTGCCAGGTACATGGTAATTTCATACATCAACCCCATGAGTCTTTGCATCCCACAAATATTGCATGGCCATTTGAAATGTGGGGAATGGATATAGTAGGACCTATTAATCCGCCATCATCAAAGGGGCACAAATTTATCCTGGCTGCCACCGATTACTTCTCTAAATGCGAGCTTATACCATTAAAAGAGGATAAGGGAGAGCACGTGGAGCACTTCATAAGAACACACCTCATATATCGCTTCGGAGTTCCTTCCCGTATCATGTCTGACAACGGGGGACCATTCAAAAATAAACATGTCGATAAGTTATGCTCGAAATTCAAAATAATTCATCACTATTCTACGGCTTATAATCCGGCAGCTAATGGACAGGCGGAAGCTTTTAATAAAACTCTCTGCAAATTGTTAAAGAAAGTCGTGTCTAGAAATAAGCGTGAGTGGCATGAGAAACTTCTTGAGGCCTTGTGGGCTTATAGAACCACAACACGTACACCAACTGGAATGACACCATACTCCCTCGTATTTGGAGGAGAGGCAGTTCTGCCATTAGAGGTACAAATTACCTCGCTTAGAGTTGCTATTCAGGAGAAACTTTCTGAAGAAGAGGCCATAAAATTACGCCTCGAGGAACTCGAAATGCTCGAAGGAAAACGCCTTCAGGCATTACAAAATTTGGAGGCGTATCAGGCTAGAATGTCCCGTGCTTTCGACAAGCGCGTTAAAAGGAGGTCATTCAAGCAAGGAGACCTAGTGCTCACCATCATCCGTCCAATGAATGTTACACGACGGATAGGGGGAAAGTTCGAGCCAAAATGGGAGGGTCCCTACATCATAAAAGAGGTCTACTCTAGTGGTGCATACAGGATAATTTCCCCTGACGGCAAGTATTGCCCGCCACCGATAAACGGGAAATTCCTTAAGCGCTATTATGCTTGAGTAAAAAACAAAATGATACTCCATACCCTCATGAGTGTAAACTGGGGCACACAAAAAGAATAATACTCCACACCCCTACGAGTATAAACTGGGGCACAAAAAAAAAACTCTCCAATGACTTACGAGTATAAACTGTGATGCCAAAAAAAAAAGATCATCCAAAATACTCCACACTCCTACGAGTATAAACTGGGGCACAAAAAAAAAACTCCAATGACTTACGAGTATAAACTGTGACGTAAAAAAAAGGGGGTAATAAAAGATAAACATCAAGCAGGCTCCAGACTTCATAAGCTTAAACCGTCGTACAAAAAAAGGGTACGCACATGCATTTATATAATAAACAAATAGAATAAAATGAATAAGGCTGCAGGCCATACACAACGATAGTGTAAATAAATAAGGATGTTTTCAACGTCAAAGCTGGCGTACTAGCACATCATGCATAAAATTCGGAGTTCCAAGGTGAATAAACAAATTACTGCTACATTTGAAGTGAAACTGAGTACTGAGCCTAAAATGATTCGAAGGGAAATGATAAACTGAAACGGCTAAATAAAAAAAACTAAGCGAAGTCTAGGCCTTCTCAAGGAGCTCGCCAGTTATGCAGGCTGTTCAACAACTGACTTGCTTCAATCTTTAATTTTGCCGTCTTTTGTTCAAATTCAGCAAGCCTATGCTTGCCGGCGTCGGTGTCCTGTAGACTCTTCACCAAGTCCTTCAGTTCAGATTGATGAGCATTATGTGCTTGTCGGCGCTGTTCCCTCTCTAGTTTAAGCTTCTGCAAACTCGCGGTAGCCTCCTCAAGCTGCACCTTAAGCGCCGCTTTCTGCACCTCCATTTCAGCACACTTCTTGTCTAGGTTAGATAAGTCCCCAATCGCAGCCTTGGAAACTTCGTGACCGAACTTAATTTTAAGCTCGACTTCGGCAGCAACATGTTCATCTTGCTCGAATCCCTTTGTGAACTCAGTCTGGCCAACCTCCAATTTCTTGGAAAGGTCAATGAGCCCGACCAACATGGCATGCACCTTAGCTACCTCAGGTACTTGCGTGGGCAGCGTCTGAGAAACGCTCTCAAGCATGATGCGTCGCATGGGATCACCAAGGGTAGAGTCGTTCAGTCCTTCGAGGGCTCGTTTCACCATGGTATCTGTGGCATCTATAAACGTGTATTTGACAAAGCTGCAGTCCATCTGTGCGCCTTCCCCTGATACAACCGTCATTACAGGGTCTTGCGAATGGTAACTTTCTTGTTCGCAACCTAAAAAAAGTGAAGAGTCGTGAAAATTTGATGATAATGATGGTTCATAGATACGGCCAATTAAATAAGTGCATAAGTAAATAAACTACCAGGTAAAGTTGACAAGAAATCAAGAGCACTAGGGGTAGGGAGCACAGTTTCAGCCACACCAGGGCTGGAGGGTAGACGACTTGTGCCACACTCGCCAAAGGTACAATCCTCGACGGATAAATTGAAGAGGTCACCAAGGCCATGGTCCTTTTCTCCTCTGAGAACATGGCTAAAATCTTCATCACTAACAAAGTTACTGAATTCAACATCTAAGGACGGACCATCCAATGTTATTGGTTCAGAAAAATTGGATGCTTGGGCGAAATCAAGTTTACGCTTCAAAGGCAGCCTTGCTTCCTGTTCCACATGAGGCGGTGTAGATTGTCTGCGTCTCTTTCCGCTACCGGATGAAACAGTGTCTGAGATACCATTATCCACTGATAGCGGATGGGCGGAGGAGGACCCAGCTATGGCATTCTGTTTCAGTACATTGCCTCGCCGTAGTTGCAAAAAAAACCAAAAAGAGAACTCAAGTTAGTACTAAATAGTACGTGAGACATAATGAAAAATGGACACACATGTGCCTGAGCTCACCTCTTTAGACTTCACCAGTTGAGCAGCAACAACATCATTTAAATAATTATAGAGGACCAGTCTCCATTGATCTGTAATAAGTGTCTCTGCCTTCTCAAGGGACTGAACATGTTGGTCACGATGCTCAATAGGTACTCTCCTCACCACCATAAAATCTTTGTCAGACAATGGTCGAGGCCTGATGTTGTGCTGTAGTGCACGCTTATTTTTTATCCTTACATCATAAGGGGTCTTCCCAGTCATGTTGCCATTGCAAAGATGGTCCAGAATGTCGGCGAAAGGCTTTAGAAATTTTTTCCACCAATTAGCCCATGCTACAGAGGTGTTCCCAACTCGATCATCATCAGGAAAATAGTGGAATTCTTCAGGGGCCAAGGATAATAGGTGTGACCAAAAAGCATAGGCGATTCCAATTTCATCTTGAGTATACAGGCTCGCTAGAGGAGAAAAGGGAACAACTTGGTCAAGACGAAACTGTCGTGCCACTCGATCTGGGTGATATGGTTCAGCTATACACACGTCGGCGGTGATAGTACCACGCCTCCATGGCAGCATGCCTCGACGAATGGAAATTAAGAAAGCCCTCTTGGGTTTGAACACACCTTCCATAGTGAGAGAATGGGGGTTCCAAGCAATATTCTTATAGTCATCGAGGAAAGCATGTGCCTCTTTAGGAGTAAAATGACGTGGCGTCTTAAACATGGTGTTCACCATATTAGGTTGTACCGCCAAAATTCTGGAGCTCGGAAAATTTGGTGTTCTTGCTCTGTTTCCATAGGGTTTCTTGAGGTACACGCCCATCCATCCAGCAAGGTAGTGGACTGGCCAAATCCTATGTATGAATGAAGGGCCAATCGGATGAGTACAAATTCGCCGAAGTGAGTAATAAAGGGAGCAAAGAGCAGGTGGGCCCAAAGAGATGCGTCGTCCTAGGGAAATCCATGCCGCCATCACTAATACCCCAGGGCGAATATATGGCCCACCACCAACAATGACGTAGCGGCAAAGCCATATGGCAAGAAAAGCCGCAGTGTACACACGCTGGTCTTCTAAGCTCTCGGTAGCAAAGGAGTTTACTCCACTATTGTGAAAGAAGTCGCACCATTCCTTGAAACCTACTTTGCCACCCACGGCAAGCTTGGTCCAAATTTTTAGGAGCCGAGGCAGGAAGTTGGGGTACAAAAGAGTCGAAGGATCCAACTCATCAGCTAGGGGAACATATTCTTCATAAGGTTCACCATCAAGGGGCAACCCCGCGATCTGATGCATATCAAGAAGTGTGGCTGTACGCTCGCCAGACGAGAACAAAAACGTGTTGGTGTTGGGATCCCATCTCTCCAATAAAGACCTTAAAAGAGAAGGGGAGACAGAGTAGTCGCCTAAAGAGCAATAAATGGCTCCATAGACATAATCCACACCTTCCTCACTCCCCTTCAGATGGGTATGATATTTCTTCAAGACATTAGTACCCCATTCAAGATATCCAAGAGGCATTGGAGCGTATTCAACCTCATGATTCTCCCAGCCTAAACCTTTGGATATCATATGTGTCCCGAGGGTTGAAGCTTCATCAAGTCTGGGCCCAGGTGCGGGAGGTTGATAACAACGAGCTGAGAAAGATGGCCCTGCCGTCCATCCACGTGGTCCAAGCTCAGGATGGCCGTGTGGTACGCCTAACTTCGTAATCACTGGATTGGCTAGCTCACTAGTATCAGGTTCAAATAGGTGTTTTTTGGCCAACTGTGATAAAGGCATTCTACATGACTCAGACGAAGATGGTGTCGTGACTTCCTCCATCTATATGCAAGGAAAATATGCATGTCGGTATACGTATGAAATTACAGGAAGTTAAAAATAGTACATGAAAGTGCAAGATTGAATATTATACCAAGGTGAAGAGATGACCCCGAGGTACGCAGTCTGCAACGAGAGATAGTATCTACAATAAAAAGCATTTCAATATTGGAATTTGATGCATAAAAAAAGGGAATATGAGAAACAACAACAGGTGCGCGTGATTGAAAATATTCCTCATCCCCCCAAAAATAAAAACAGTAACATCGCCGTCGAACAACGGGCCAAGCCCATATATAGGCTTTGCCGGAACACCGACGGTGATCGAGTCATCAAACTCATACATATATGGCAAAAAAAAAATCACCGTCGAACGACGGACCAAGCCCATATATAGGCTTGTCGGAACGCCGACGGTGATCGAGTCATCAAACTCATATATAGAAAAAAAAATCACAGTCGAACGACGGACCAAGACCATCTATAGGCTTGCCGGAACGCCGAAAGTGATCAAGTCATTATATTCATATATATATATTTAAAAAAAAATCACAGTCGAACGACGGACCAAGACCATATATAGGCTTGCCGGAACGCCGACAGTGATCAAGTCATCAATTCATACATATAAAAAAAAATCACCGTGGAACGACGGACCAAGCCCATATAGAGGCTTCCCGGAACGCCGACAGTGAGCAACTTATTGACCCATGCATATACAATGATAAGAAAAAAACTCCTCATGGTTGAACGACAGACTAAGCCTGTATATCGGCTTCTAGAGCGGCAACAGTGAGCAATCTACTCATTCATACAAGAAAAATAATTAAAAAAATAATAATCCCCGAGTCGAACGACGGACCAAGCCTGGATAGGGGCTTCCCGGAACGCCGACCGTGGGATCACCATATTTGGATGATTAAATACAGAACAAACACATCC